>NC_056735.1:1588956274-1589088774 GCF_019279795.1 Protopterus annectens | reverse complement strand
TTCACAGGATTCTCAAGTCTTTTTTTTTCATTTCCAGAATTTAAAAATTCATTGCCATCAGCCTTGCATATACGCCTGCAGGAAATTGCATGTTTATATTTCTGTATGTATATGGACATGTATGACTTTTCAAAATCAGACATCATGGGAGATACTGGATTTGTACAACTATATATATATATATATATATATATATATATATATATATATATATATATACACACATAGATATAGATATAGATATATACATAAGCAGGAGTGGGAGATGAAGTCCTACACATAGATGTTTTCAGTGATTTTACCTATAGTTTGGCAGGTACATGTTTTGACAAGTTTGACTTTTACAGTATCGCAATATGTATATACAATTCCATCTGCATACTTCTGTATGAGAGAGAGAGAGACTGTGTGTGTGTGTGTGTGTGTGTGTGTGTGTGTGTGTGTGTGTGTGTGTGTGTGTGTGTGTGCAGATATGCACACATATCTGCAAGTGCATGCATATGTGTGTGTGTGTGTGTGTGTGTGTGTGTGTGTGTGTGTGTGTGTATGTGTGTGTGTGTGTGTGAGAGAGTGTATGTACTTGCATGCATGTTTACATGTGTGTGGTGTTTTGTGTATGAAAGAAAACAAGATTTAAGTAGATTCCGGATATTTAGATGTAGCTTGGTCTAGTTGAACAAAAACAGATCACCTTATTATCTTAGTTTCCCATTTTTATTGTATATCACAACAATTCCTAATAATGAATGTTAATAGTGATAATGATTTACTGATCAATCTCTTTTTCAAACTAGCATAATTCTAATTCTCATAAGGATATGAAACATATTTGTAAACTACTTATCTATCGTTTATCTGTAAGTGCTTCCATTATAATTATATGTACTGAACTGAAAACATTCACCACTCTTTTAATTCTTTGTGAGAAATTATAAAGAAAATAATATGTTACTATGGAGTTCTGAAACACGGGCTAATATTTTTTTCCGTTAGGAAAAACATTTTATGTCCTTGACACATCTGAATGCTGTTGAAGGTTGTCATATAATGATACTGACATCCCAGGGCATGTAACAGATCAGAACATCTGTTATGATGTCAAGATCAAAAAATCAGATTTCTTCAGTAGGAATAAAAATAGTTTATGACACTGATATATCATTAGCTAGAATTATTGATGGACATGCCATGCAGTGCCTGGTTTGGTTTGTGATTCTGGCAAAAGGGCATCAATATAAACCATGTCTAGAAATATTTCCAAGAGCACTCAGTGCTACCATTCATAAGTATAGCAGCACGACTGTCAGGAATGTGAAAAGAGCATATTTTCAACAAATGCTAGTATAATGTATTAACGAGTTATACTATTAAGGAAATTCAAAAAGATAAGAGCATAAACCAGTATTTGCAAAAATCTGTTAATGAGGTTACAGCATGATTATTCCACTCTCTAGTAATTAACAGTTTCTCTCTTTTTTGTACTAGTTATTTTTGCTGTTCTACTTATGTTTCTGAATTGTGATTTGCAATGATTCCTTTGAATTCAACTGTTTCAGCTGAGTATCTCTTGTGGTCCTTCCCTTTATTGGTATAAAACTATAACTTTTGAGTTGCTGAATAACAAAGTTTAGTGATAAGATAAGATTTATAAGTATCTGTAAAATTAAGAGTTGCCATAAAGCAAAAAGATAAACAAAGAAATGAGTCAACAAGCAAACAAACAAACATACAAACACATAAATAAATACATACATAAATAAATAAGTCAGTTTTTGAGAGCTGCTTTCATTAGAGGTACAACCAAGAGCAAAATATATATTCTTGCATGTCATCATGGCTTGCATGTAATAATTCTATACTTCTTGTGAAAGAGAAACAGGCACTTGGGCAAATACAACAGGGGGCATTCCTGATATTTATGAATAAGCATAGCAAAGGAAAGATACCTACAGGCTACCTATGCTAAGAGGAAAGATCCTACAAATAATGAGCTGCAAAGGATACATATTGCAAAGTGTAATGAGGCAATTTTGCAATTCATAATCTGACATTGTCATGGTATTCACATCCTTTTTTAAAACTGATGCTTCACCTTTGATACTGGGGTTGCAGTTCTTGAACTTGCCCCCAGCCGTCCGTTCAGTAGTTTGCCCAAGTATGCACATGCACTTTCCAGAAACACAAATTAATTATTTCCCCAGCAACTCCTTCATTATGCAGAAGCATTAAAATAATACACAATAAATTATTTTGCCAGAAATGACTTCAGCAGTCTGAGCATGTATGAACAAGCATTTCCTGGACATGAAAATAAATAATTTCCAGAAGCGACCCCTTCAGGAGTATGTCCAGCTATACACAAGCACAAAAATGAAATATTTCCCCAAGCAAGCCCTTAGGGAGTATGTCCAAGATTGCACAAGCACCAAAATGAAATATTCACCCAAATGACCCCTTCAATAAAATGTCCAGGTATGCATAAGCACCAAAATAAATCATTTCCCCAAGTGACCCCTTAAGGATTATGTCCAGGTATGCACATGCACCAAAATGAAACTTTCACCCAACCTCTTCAGTTAAATGTCTAGGTATGAGCAAGTTTCAACCGATCTCCCCGTATATCACTTTATTTTCCTAGAAAACTGCTGCTTACTAGCATAGGTTTAGGGCTATTTACACAATTAGTATGCAAATGAGCTCATTATAGATTCATGTCAATGAATCATTCTCAAAATGCATCCCTGCAAAGCCCTTTATCTGTGTAGTACAAATGCATATATGCAAAGCCCTTTATCTGCATAGTACAAATGCATGCCTGCAAAGCCCTTTATCTGCATGGTACAAATGCATGCTTGCAATGCCTTTTATCTGCATAGTACTTATCCTACTATCACTTATGTGTTCAGCATGTTCTGCTTTTGCATATTATTGTTATTTGATAGTATGCTACGGCATGTGGAGAAACGTGTCTGCTTCCCTACGACATGTGAGGAGAGAACAAGTAGCATGTGAGCAATTAAGAAAAAAGCTCATATTACTGAGGTCCAATGGGCTATAGATTGCACACGTGTTACCTTCAAGGCCCTGCCTGACCCAGAGTGATTCTAATACTTCAAAAGGAAGGATTTCCATTACCTGAAATTAAGGTAGTTTGCAATGTCAGGGACATAATTTATAATTTGTCCATGTGTCAACTTGGCAGTTCACAGGATACCTACACTTGGCACATGCCCAACCTATACCAAAGATTCCTATGACAATACTTCCAGCAGGGTTATCTGGTTTGTAGGTGCACACACATTGTAGATTGAGGGGGTCTATAAACAGAAAAAAAATGTAAGCAAATAGCCTGCCACTAATAATATTTTGATTGTTATGCATTGCAGGAGATGCCAGATATGACATAGATCTCTGGTTGATAATCTTCAGAAACAACTCCCAAAAACTGTATGAAATGGGCTATATGGAGCCCATGTTGAAACATGAAATAAAGTGGAGTGTGCATTCTGATTAGAGAAGGGATTATTTGGATATTTAGACACTATAATACAGTCCAGACATCTGGATCATGACATTTGTTCTATGCACCATGCTACAAGTCGATAGTGTTGAAGTTGAGCATTTTGACAGTCTTCAGTATCAATTGTACCAAGAGCAGAAGGGCAAGTTGGAGAGACAGAGAAGGGGCATGCAGTACTAGTACCAGAAACAAAACAGAGGCACGCATAAGGTACTGCAGTATAAAGAGTGATTTCAGGTGCACAGCTGTGGGCCATGACCCAGACAATAGAGAATACAGTAATGATATGTAGTATCCCCACTAAGGATGTGCATGGACTAGTCGCACTATGCATCAGGCATCACCATACCTACATGGATTAGGGAGGGGGAAATGATATAGTCAGCATCAGTTGTACAGTTCAAGGGTCACAATGACAGGTGAATGCATCTATCATGAAAGTCAGTCCACACATATTCTGTAAGTTTGTGGAGAGTCAGGGATCACAGCATCCAGTGTGGATATCAAGCTGCCATGACACAAATAATAGCATTGTTCTCTGTCACAATGCCCCATGCCTTATCCTTTGCTCAGATGTTCTTGTCAATAACCCTTCCTTGCACCTGTTAGAGAGACTGTTTATGGATGCCCACCACATCAGTCCATGCCAAATCTTGTTCTGAGAATGCTTGTCTGCCATCCTTGCTCAAGAGTGTCTGCAGTAGTACTTTATTCTCTAACATTTTCAACATTTTTAGGTTGCAACCCTCTTAGTTGGTCACACCAGTACATGCACACATGTAAATGAAACACCTCAGTCAGGGGGTTTGTAAGATGTAGTTATTGATGCACATACCTATGCGCCCAACTCTCTGCCCTATACCTTGGTTAACAGATGGAGCTAGTGGTATGCACAGCCTCCTCCCAACTGCAAACCATGGACATTCCTCAGCATCTACCCTGGAATACTACACTCCTTGCAGTACATCTTACCAAAGCTTTCTAATATACACAGTTTACCTCCCCATTCACATGTGTGGAACAGTGCCATGTTAATGCCATGAGTTGTCAGTTACATATAATCTCTGACATCAGCGTTACTGTCACTGACATCAACCACAGGGTTAGTTGCTCTTGTGGAGGTACTTCCTCAGGAAGGATTCAATCCTTAGTTTTGTTAATCCCCAAGTCTACATAATCTTTCCTGAAATTCCTGTATCTCACAGATATACAGTACCAAACAATGCTGTGCAAAATGCTGTGGATGCTTTATGTCTTGCTTACAAGTCCCATTTAACATGGTGGTTATACCAATGAAGCTGGTCAGTGTCTGTCAGTCACTGCCAGTCCGTAATGTGCAACACA
This sequence comes from Protopterus annectens, assembly GCF_019279795.1. Lineage (NCBI taxonomy): Eukaryota > Metazoa > Chordata > Ceratodontiformes > Protopteridae > Protopterus > Protopterus annectens. Next base: position 1,589,083,910 of record NC_056735.1, on the reverse strand, counting down.
ACATGCTGTCACTAGCTGTGCATGTTATGTTGACCATGAGGCATGTAAGAATTATGATGTTACATACAGCACATGGCTGATCGTAGGACTGAGATGGAGCTTACTGGCTATGTGTCAATGCCATGGTGCAGTGCTGTGCTGCATAACATGTGACTTAAAAACATGCAGCCACTTTTGTGTGGGGCTACAATTTTTCTCCTAGGGTGGACCTGCATGTGTGGCTATTACCATTTCAGGTACTGGAGAATGCAAGGATTTGGGGTGGTGTGCCAGAGAAATTAGGATTTTCCTGTTTATCCTAAAACAGAAACAGGTTAGTTACATGGTCCACTGTAGTAGGTAAGTGCCTGGCATGAGCTTGCTGGCATGGGAAGCAGTGTCACTGGCATTACTCATCATACTGAATATTGATGAAGTGATGCTGGTTTGATCAGTTTTGTATCTGTAAGGCAAGAGATTCAGAAGAGGAAACATGAAATGTAATGTAAGTGCTATCTGGACCTTTGCCTTCTACTGTCTTTACCATTGTATTTGTAAACGTAAAAGTCTTGCACTGACTTCTTGTGGTGGAGAAATTATACCTTCATATGGTAGTATGAAGCATAAGACAGGAGTCCATTTCCTGTCAGCTGAGTGTGTATTACATTGGTAAAAGTCTACAGAACAATTGTGATTGCCTTTGCAACACACATATGCAATCATTTCTCCCACTGTGCTGTCTTTCTGCAGGTTTATTTCTTGAAGCAGAAGAGGAGGGATTGCAGTCAGCTTTGATTACACAGTCTGATACCTCTGCTACTGGATTAATACTGCCTGCCAGGTCTGCAGCTGATCTAGACTCACTACTGGAGTCCTCTGTGTCTACATCGTAGAAGGTGGACAAAGGTTCTGAAAGTGCATTAGAAAGGTTTTCCCTGGTTTCTCAGCATCAAATTCAGAGACTTGCAGTTGCTCAGTGTGTCAGAAACTGGAATCCTTCTGTGACAACTGGCAGTACCTTCTAGTGCAGCTTATGGTGTCATTCAACTGGCAGGCCCCATCCATCACTCTTTCTCTGGGTTTATTGCCCTCTGGACTGCCTTGGCATCCATCCATAACAGGAGCCTACCAGATCCCTGTTGTGATGTTTTTCTTCCTTATGTATCATTTCCCATTCTCCATTCCCTTTTGTTGTCCAATCCTCCCAATTACTTTTTGTACACTATCTGTGTATTTTTTGTCATCCACTATTCTCTCTACCTTTTGTGTACGTAGTACTCATGTCTGTCTGATTGTGTTTTTCTACCTTCTACTGCAACATGCACTTGGCCTTCAATCTGTATCAGACCACACAGTAGTCCCTCACTACTTTTCCCTCTTACCCAGCTTTCATAAATTTTAAGGAAGGGACTATTTCCATACAGGAAGAAAATGCCCAAGTTCCATTCCCCTTTTAATACCTCATTGTTACCTTTGCATGTTTACTTCTGCTTGATGTTCTCTCGATCTTACATTTCTTTCCACTTCAATTTCCTCTCCATTTGTATGGTGTGTAGGGTTGGCACATGGCTGTACACATTGACACTGGTCCACATATTAGCTAACATGTTATTCTTCTTGTGTCAGATGACGATAGTTAGATGCAGCTATGTAATGCTACATTACATGGATCCAAGAGTAGGTAACGTAGGCTGTCGCCTATGGCCTGGTAGCTGGGAAGGTGGTCGTGGGGGTGGGGGTGGGGCTGCCGCAACATTTAAGTTTTAATTTAAGAAAAAAAAATACGTCTTAGGCGTGAAATGCCTGACTTAAGAATAGCAGGTTAGTTAAGCTAATCAGTCTCAAACCCTGTACCTTGGTTACAGGAGACAATTGCCCAAATCCTCTATGACAACCATACCTTTCAACTTTTGTAACACAAGACATCTGGAAAAAGTCTGAAATAATGGGACAACAAAGACCTAAAAATAAAAACAGATTTGAAGTAGTGCGCTTATAAACTTGTTGTTAGAATAACACGTTTTGTGTTAGCTTGCATTTTTCTGAAGGATATGAAGCCTAAAACTAACTCAAATATATGTCATTATTTAGTGATTTCAATTTTCTGTTGATTGCCAGAAAAATGCACATTTATAAGAAGAGCAAGCCAAAAATATGAGGACAAAAATCTGGATATTCTGTATAAATCTGGACAGTTGAGAGGTATGAATCATACCTCTCAACTTGGAAACTCCAACAATCTGGACAAAGGCCATGAAAAATAGGTATAACTGGCCAAAATTCTGGATACTGATTAACGTAAAATCTGCAAACATGATTATGTAACCCCACCCACTCCAATGGACTTGTGAGATACCAATATTCAAATACAAATGTACAAATTAAAGAACAGACAAAATATTAAACAAAATATTGAATACGAAATATAACCAGAACAAGAGTTTTATTTATATTAACATTTAAACTTGTATAAAACTAAAATGCACTTTTTTTTATTAAAATAAAATTAGCTGCTGCACTAATATTAAATAACAAAATATAACCAGAACAATACTGTTTTATTTATATTAACATTTGAACTTGTAAAAAAATGAGCTTGTACAAAACTAAAGCACATTCTACACATCTATATTCCCTGTAAGTCATTGTGGTCCAGTGACCAAAAATCCCTCTCTGTCTACAAACCTAGCAAATCTGATGAGCATTGTCTATACCCATACAAGGCTGGTAATGCCTACAACTCCTTACCTGTATCCATCAGGTCTACACACTCCCTGCCATCTTTTAAAACTGCTCTCAAACATTTCCTAGCTAAAATCTGGCTATGGTCTTGCTCAAAACCAGGATAAACTATATCCCTAAATGTGAACAAGTACCTTTTCATTCCTTATACCTCCTTACTCTCCCTTCTTCACTTATTTCTTTACTGCTAAGTCTCTTCCCTGACTTTCTCTTTAAATATAGCATAAGCTTGTTTCTCCCCCACTTCATATTACAGTTCCTGTTTGTATTAGACTAACTTACCTTTAATTTCTCTAAAGTCTAAAACTTCTCTAAATATTAAATGATTTTCATATAACTTGTATTGATTCTTTTTTCAATGATTTTATATTATGTCTAATTTTTTTATAATTATTTAAACTGCAGATGTTTGTGTTTTATTTTCGAAGATTGTAAAATTATTATTCTTTAAATGTTTTATAATAATTTGGAGCTTTTCTCCCTGGGCCTCCACTAAAAATGGAATTCTACTCAGCTGGATTTTCCTGATAATCAAGTGTTAATAAATGCATACATACATACATACATAAATAAATAAATAAATACATACATACATGCATGCATACATAAATACATAAATAAATAAATATCCTTCAGAAAAGGCAAGATAACATAAAAACCTGTTACAACATTCTAAGTTTATAAAAACAATATTTAAAATCTGTGCCTGTTTGGGGTCTTTGGTCCCCCCCCCCCGGTCATTTTAAGGCTTTGCCAGATTTTTTGCATCAGGAAGTTGAGAGATGTGACTGGAAACACTGTAATAATCTTCTGAAGTTGCTTCAAAAACATGAAAGAACAAAGACGCTGAAGAGAATCCAAGATGTGGATTATAGAAGTACTGCAACACTCTGGTGGACACAATAGACCATTCTTCCAACAGGGTATTTATTTGTTAACTTTTGTAGAACACTGATCCACACAGACCTTTTCAGACTCATCCTAGGAGCACTGGTTGGGTGTCTTGGTCAGAGTGACACAGGTAGGCAAATGGCAACTAGGGGGAAAAATCTACCTGGACCAGAGAAAGCAGCTTATATAACCCTATTGTTCTGTGCCAATGCCAACTGCCAGCTGGTGGCACCATATGCCACATCACATACACTTTAAAAGACTGGATGTTTACATCCAAAACAGCCACGCAACTTATCTTACAGATTCACTTATTACTACTGCAAATAAAATCACCATTCTAATGAAGTCACTTCAGCTCACAGTTTATCTAAATAAATAAACTATGTGATGACAAATTTTAAGTATTCCAATATAAAGAATAAAGGATTCAAGTACAAAGGATAAACAAATGCATCTTTTCAAATCAACTTAATCTTTCAGAAATAGATTCCATACACCTATATCATGACCAAAATATTCCAAAACCACTTCACCTCACTACAGTTCACATTTTTTCAGACTATTCAAATTAAAACTTAACATATCTTGCCTGCATTGTTCATTATATGATCAACATCTGTCAACTTTATTTTATAGGCATACTTCTGAATTATACTGCAAGGTACCAACTAATTAATGTAAGCAAATGAGAACCTGACTGCCCTAAGCTGCCTCTCCCCATCTTAGGTTAATTTCCATTGACTATACATACAGTACGCATAACTTCTTATGATTAAGAATGACTAACCTAAATAAATCTTGAAGTATGAAATATATAGCCTTCATCACTCCATGTTACTCAGGTAAGAGCTGTGGACATGCCGAGGAGGGACAATGAGAATGCCTCTTACAACAGACTGCTGTGAATACAGAAACAGACAACAGCAAAGTTGCTTTGCTATGTCTACCATCTATTACAATCAACTGCTTTAACTCATTCACTCCAATGGAGCTCAGAAAGTTTGCACTGTAACTTCCAATGGGCGGAGCCTAAGCCTTTTTTGCACAGTCAAATTGTCCTCACATTTCAAACAAATGTTCATATCTCTGGAACCGTACTGGTTATGAAAGATGTATAAATGGCAAACTCTTCAGCACAAACTATTTTTATAGTGGTAGTATTCTTTAGGTTTAGATCTTAAACTGAATTTTACAAGTCACAGTAAACACAGTCCCCCAGATTCACGAATCCTCCGTGTAAGACTTAATAAGTCTTACTCGGAGGCTACAGTTGAATGGTATGACATCAACGTGCCATGAATATGCATGAGGGCACGCTGACTCAACCGTAAGTCTTACACGGACTGTGTAAGAAAGCAGGGGGCGTGTCCGACTGCCAAGCAGTCTAAATATCCACGCCACTGCAAGTGTTGAAAATAAAAGCAAATAAACAAGAGCAAGTCCGCTCAAATGTCCCTGCACCCAACACCTCACTGTCTGATATTGTAAACCCCCATCACAGTTCTAAAATGCATAACATTAATTTTTTTTTAAATTCCCAAAATAGCTGCCCGTATTTGCGCGTGTGTGTGCGGGTGTGCCCATTGCTTAGCTACAGTTAGCAATTCTGACATGGAAGAGAATAAGAAAGAATGTTTATGCAAATCATACCAACTAACAATAGCATAATGGTAGAGCGTTCACACAAAGAAAAGGCATTCACGGTTCGAGTCCCACCACTCCCTTTTGTATTTATTTTTTAAATCAGTATATGGAATAATACCTAACATATATGTTTAAACATAACTAAATAGCAGTGGAATGGCCAATGTATCAGTGAACAAAATAAATATTTTAAAGGATCCCAATATAAAATTGCCTGCAGTTAAGCAGTGCTTCACCCAGCTCAATAGAGTTGCCCATAGTTCAATAGCGCTTCACACAGCACAATAGAGTTGCCCATAGTTCAATAGTGCTTTACCCAGCGCAATAGAGTTGCACATAGTTTAACAGCGCTTTACCCAGCGCAATGTGTTTGCGCGGACGTGTGCGCTGCACCAACCAGGGCACCGAGGAGCAATGTAGAGCAAAGTTGCTTAAATGCAGCCACGCCCCTTAGCATGTCTGGACAGTATGAAAATAAAATGAATGACAAGGTTCGAACCCAGGACTCTGTGCATCAGAAGCAAAGTACAGAACCAGTAAGCCATGACAACATAGGGGAAACAGCCACTGTTAACATTCATATACTTACAAATGGTAGTTTAACCATTACTAAGCAGGTCTGCAGTCAGCTGCAAATTCTACAAAATGGCCAATCACAAACAAGTGCGGGAAATGCGGCATATTTAAGTCCCACAGGCGGGAATACACGAAATAACTGATTGTAGCTCACATCTGCAGTTAGAATGTCTAGTGTCAGAGAGGGAACACGCTTCCGAGCACAACGTTGGGGCATCGAGGAGTCAAAATACATGGTTTGGCTCCTTGTCCACCATCATGAGTCAAGACTCCTGCAGGGCCAGTTCCAAGGGACGGAGTACAAGGCAAAGGCTTGGAAGCGGTTAGCTTGTGACCTCAGCAGTGCCACAGGCGTTCCTCGGACTGGTGAGCAGGTCCGTCACCACCATGCAGACCTGAAGAGACGAAAGCAGGACCGCCTGAACCAATGGATACAGGAGGCCTGTGGGATGCGGGATGCCCCACAACTGAGTAAGTAGCCATGGAATGCAGTATGTAAGAATTGATAATGGAGTATGTATAATGGATAAGTATGTCTCAATATCCCTTCATTTACTTTACAGCTGGAGGTGACCGTGCTGCAAATCAGCAAGCCTATGCTGATAGGCTGCTAAGGCTGCACCACCAGGCAGGTTAGTGATTATTCTGCATGCATTGTTATATAAAATATGGGAGAGAGCATGAAAGAAAGTGTTGTAGTCCAATAATACAGCCATAAAATTGCCTGAATAAGTCCTCTGCATGTACTGTCAGATAAAAATGTCAGAGAGGCAGAAAAAGAGTGTAGTAAACCATTAAGAAAGGTAACATATGTCTGGAATAATCTCTCTGCTGGCACTGTCATATAAAATAAGTGAGTGAGCCTGAAAAAAGAGTGTTCTAACCCATTAATAAAGGTATAATATGTCTTGAACATGTCTGTCATGTGCACCGTTAAAACAAATAAAGGAGTGAGCCTGTGGAAAAGTGTGTAATGTCATTAATAAAGGTCTAAAACCTGGAGTGTGTCTGTGTCACAGAATTTGAAATGTTGTTGTACCCTTGCATTATACAAACAGTACTGTTTGAAAAGGTGCTGGCAACCTAGAGTTGTGCATTCCCATATAAAGTGGGTGATGGAAGTGCTAGTAGCTGTGAAACATATATACAGTCCACAACAGTCAGTTACTGGCTGGCATGAATAAGTAAATCTGGCACATGTGTAGCATGTTATTTTTCCCCAGAAATGTGAGTGTGTGTCAAGAAATGCAGGGTTCTGCACAAATCGAAGTGAAAATGTCATGTGAAAACATCCCAGATATGTAGATAAAGAAATATAAATGCAATCAAGAAATATGTAGCATTAACATCTGCATCCTGGACAGTTAGTATGTCAGATATAGGTCAGGCATATATTGAACTAGCCAAACCCATTACACAACCTAATGTATGGTGGCAAGTGTAATAATACATGTAGGGGATATACACTTGCAGTCACTAGGAATGTAGTGTAGATGAAAAGGTAATTATAAGATGTTAACCGAGGTTTTTTCTACACCCTACTGTATGTGCATAAACCATGCAATTCCACACCTCAGTGGGTATGTGTAATCTTAAATATTTGTTGGAACATATGTCCTATTGTTCTATAAATATTTGCATTTACGTTGATGCATGTGCCCTGTTTAAACAGCACAATCATGGTGGCCTTTTGCTACCAAACATCCCTGCATGATGTTGGAATATCCACTGTGGTTCAATATATGCATGTGTTATGCTTGCTGTTCAACTGCTGTAACCTTGGTGTGTTGGGTTAATGGGAATATTGCTGCATGCTGTTACAACTAATCTGGAATGCTGTTTTGCTTATGTTGTAATTAAACACACCTAATCACAGAATGTATGGGAAGGCCGGTCCCAGTGGACCCACCTGTCCCTCCTCAGCTGGCGAGTGCACCTGGCACCAGCAGGTCTGGTGCCCAGCCTGGGCTCCCTTCCTCTGTTGGTCCTGTGCCACCTTCAGGTGGAAGCGCTGCAGGGGATGGTGCTCATCCCCCCGTGCAAGCGTGGGTGGAGAAGGGCCACCTGTCACCCTTCGAAGGGTCCAGGTTGTGGTGCGTAGGGAGATCCAGCATTCAGTCACTGATCCCCTACGCCAGCTCGAGGCGAGAGAGGGTGAGCCTGCCCATCCTAAGCAGCCCCCAGCACAGCCCCCCTCAGGGCTGTGAAGGTTCAGTGGTGACTGCCCATGGGTGGGGATCTCAGTTCCACTGTTACCATCTGTGGGCTCATGGGCTTGCGATTTCCAAACATCCGACCCAGTCAATTGTGTTCACCCACCCCATGTGTCATACACTGCCCCTGTATGTGTCTTGTCTGTCTTGTCTGTTTACCTTCCCAACCTACCTCCCCGGACATACCTACTTCCTCTACCTCACTTCCCACTCTCACCTGAAAAAAAAAAAAAAAAAAAAGGCAATCTGTACACACAAAAAAGTACGCCCCATACATAGCTGCCCATTTCGCACAAATGTCCAATGGACATGTAAGCTTATAATTAGAATTGGGAGTACAACATATTTTGTTGTCCTCACCCCTCTCCCAGGAGTGGAAGGTTTCAAATTTCACTCCAAATTCATTGCATATGCACAGCTGTTGCTGCTAAAGAAATGGGCAGCTATGGACCTTCCCTACACCCGTCCTGCACATCCCGAGCTTGTTTACCTACTGTCTGTCCCTCTTTGTGCCCCCTTTTTCACCACTTTCCTATCTCCCCATTTTCTTTTCTTTAAAAGAAATTAGCATGGGGGTTAGCGGGAATAAGCACTTTTAAGCAGTAGTAAGCGGGATTAAGCAAGTGTGCGCATGTGTATGCTTAGTTAAGCATCACTAAGCATCGCTCAAACCCGCTTACAACTGCTTAAAAGTGCCTTAGTCACTCTATGGCAGGGCCCTTGTTCTGCTGAGCAGCAAAAGAAAAAAACTCTATCAGTCTTGAACCCCACACCATTGACACAATAGACTGCATGAATTACCACTAAGCCACAGCAGATATACAAATAACTTGGTTCTGAAATAAATATATCATGCATTACAATGAGGGAATGTAAATGGAAATTAGGAATGGTATAACACAAATCCTTTTCTGTGGGTCTTTACCAGCAGTGGTTGTGGAATTGCACGACATGACTGTGAAAGGAGAACCAGCCATCCTAGCAGGGAATAATGTTACAGTAGCACCTTACAAACACCACACAGTATCAGACCAGGATAAATACTCGCCACAGGAATACAGTGCAATAACCACATTTGTATGGCAGTTAATTGTGTAAGTGAGAAAAAGTACATACTCCCATGTATCCTGTGTTAGCATTTGGAGGGGTGCATACATGTCTACACTGAGATGTGTGTACTGGAAGCAGCAACATTCAGGTTTGAGTACAACATGCATATAACTGGCTACAACCCTAGCATCAGATAAGAGACATATACCAACCTTCAGACTGACACAACGGTGTCCAGAGCAAACAAGCATGGGCCCCACCTTGGAAATCTGAAAGGGCTACGCCTACCTAACCTAGTATTTTATAGCAGTGGGCTGCAATCACAGTGAGTAATGCAATCACCAAACAGCAGGCTGCATGCAATTACTGAATGGTGGGCAGCAATTGGTGCAGAGGCTGTCACATGCACAAGTGCAGATACCTAGAAAAGCAGGCTGTACCTGCAGTCCACACATGCAATTATATCATTGCAGGTGCTGTGAGGTAGAGATTGAGAGAGAGAGAGAGAGACACGGACACAGACACAAACTGAGACAGAGACAGAACAGAGTGAGAAACTGAGACAGAAAGTTAAATAGAGGGTGAAAACCCAAAACAAACCACCAATAAAAAAAAAAACTACAAAACCGTAACACACGGAGCAGGGAAATACAAAGGTAAGGTATGTAACTCACATGTATGTGTTGACATGTTGTAGATGTTCCTGAAGAGTACTCTACACACTGCAAATTATCCATGTGTGGCAGCAGTATGTATCTATCTGTATCTGCACATGTGCATAGGGCAAGGGACATACTGCAACTGTTAGTGAAGGGTGGACAGATATCTGTCAGTGAAGATTGATATGTGCATATATTCATGTAAGTCATAGTGTGTGGCCTAGAAAACAGCATGCAGTATGCAGGAGCGGCCTTAGGTCAACTGGTGCCCTAGGCAAAAGGGCTCCACGGTGCCCCCTACCACACTTCCTGGTGCCCCCATCCTTGTCTTACTACCCCACATATATAGTGAAAAAGCACCCCTGCTAGAGCGGCGCCCTAGGTGGCTGCCCAGTTGGCCTATGCCTAAGGCCAGCTATGGTAGTGTTGATATATGGCATGTGGTGGTTAAATGCTGTTGGACAGATTTGTCAGATCTGCTATGTTACAGCCAGTGAGGCCTGCTAATGCTACAAGGGCTGAGGACACCCACATGCATTCTGCACAAAACTGTGCAATTTAATTACATACCTGTACATCCCACAACTGTCACATAAGTGATATCCCCACCATGAAAGGTGGACTGTACATGTGCCTATATGTACATCCATGTGTGCAGCAATGGATGTGTACATGTATGTGTATAGATATGCATATATATATATATATATATATATATATATATATATATATATATATATATATATATATATATATATATATATATATATATATATATATATATATATATACACACACATATAGAGTGAGAGAGAGACAGAGAGACATGGGGTCATATGTACCGCAACAGGTGTGTGGTGACCAAGGCATTGACTGTAGACAAGTGTTGATACTGCAGTGCCATTCCACCTTCCCAAAACAGTGTACCCATTAACTACCACATAGGTAGAGATCTACCTAACAGTGAAGGTGTGATAAGGGAACATGGGACACACATGGACAGTAGCCTCCGCTTTGATGAAGGCAGTGCCACACTACACCTGTAATCTGTTTGTGTGGTATGTGTCATGACAACAGGTGTGCCATCTATGGAAGTATAGGGTAAAGTTCCCCTCTACACATCACAATGCCCTGTGTGGTATGTACTTCACATGACAACTACACCAGGTAAACAAGCCACAGACAGACCTCCCAAAGGGTAATACTGGCCGCAAACAGATGCCCTATGCAGACTAACTCACAAAACCACAACTACACTGTATTGCATACTGGCCACACAGAGGTGACCTCTGCCGGACATACAGAGGTATGTCACACCCATAGGTGGGTGACAACCACCATGGCAACATATCACAATCCCTCTGGGATACACACTCTAGGGCCATAAACCTTGTCAGCTCACTAAACAGCATATGCTGGAGGGATAGGTTCCCATCTCAGAGATATGCCATACACTGGAATAGACCACATAGCAATAGCAAACAAGGCTCCTCCTTAGCAGTTGTTATAAATACCCCTGATGATTGTGTGGGAGATTGGTAATACACCCCAGGAAACAACTCTGTGGTTCAGGTTGGCAGGGGCAAGTGAGATCAAAGTACATGTGTGTCAAAGGCCAGGGTAGCATATGGCTAGGCTGCCGTAGGCCCTAGGGCCAATAGCATATTACCTACCTATGACACTATGCACTCACACATGTACTTAATGCAATAGCTGCTATGTGAGGTTGAATAAGTGTAACACTGAATGTGTGCAAGGTCTGTAAAGGTGTGATAGCTTAGTGTGATGTTGTATCTGACATGGTAGTGCCTATCCTAGCTGAGAGGACAGCAACTGATGTGTAATGTACTGTTAGGCAGACATAGTAGTACGGCATATGATGTGATGTAGTTCTCCGTTGATGGATGTGGTGTCTCATTGTAGGCTAAAGCAATACATGTATGCTTAGTGAGTGGTACTGCTGGTGAATCCATCACCAATATGAACTGTAGTTCTACCTGAAGCTGTATTCCTAAACAGCACAGTATGGTGTGTGTTCACATTGCTTGGAAACACTGTCATTTGTGTTTCCTGTAGTCTGCACAGAGGACAGAATGCAGGCATAAGGGTGTGTAAGTAGTGGCGCACAGTACCGTATGGTACACAGGTAATGCTCATCTGTGTTGGCATACAGTGGTGCAGTGTATGTTTGCCTGATGTGTGTGTGATTTTGCCTGTACAATGGCTGCAATTATATGTGTGTTACAGGGTAAATGTGTGTATCCAGCAACATATATAGTCTGCTACAGCAGTATGCCACCTTTAGTAACAACTAGACACATCTGTTAGGCAGGGCTATGGCATCAATGACTAGGGTGGTTGATTGGTACTATTGTACCTGTACTTTACATCCATTGCAATGGATGACATCTCTGTTCGTGCATTGGTGTGATATACACCCCTGTCTTGAGGTTGTGCAATGTGTCACAAACAGTGTGTCAGGTACTGTTTTACAGTGGTGTGATGTATAGAGTCTACCAGGCAGTGTTAGTTAGTTGTGGCCTGAGAACCAATAAGTGGTATTAAACGTGTGTAACCTCTGACAGACAATATGATGGTATATATGTCAGTAAAGTGATATCTCTGGGTAAAGGTGTAAAGTGTGCCACACGACACTCTCACACATATTGTTCATATCTTTTTCAGCCAGATGGCCCACCAATGCAACCCAGCATACACAGCGGATGAGGAAGAGGTGATACTCGACAGCCTATTGCAGCAGTACACAATGCTGTTCTCCAGAAGCAGCCAGCACCAGCAGGAGTGGACTGCACTGTGGCAGGAACTTGATCGTCGGGTAAATGACATAGGCATGCATAACCGGACATATGAGCAGGTACGCCATCACTGCAGTGATTTAATTAGACAAGTCCGGCAGCGTGCATCTGATATCCAAAGACAGCAGCTTGCCACAGGTGGTGGGGTGGCCATTCATCCCCCCCTCACCAGAGCGGAGGAGCTGCTCCTAAGCATGGTGGCTCCTAGACAACAGCTACATCAACCTCTGACATGTGTTGTAATGGAGGCCAGAGCCACCCAGTACATCCACCTGGAGCAAGCAGGTAACATGCCCTATCTGTAGACTGCAGTTAATTGTATTGTTAGATTATGTGTACATGAGATGTGTACTGTGTGTTTAGCAGTTCCACTGCCTAGTGTTGTGCAATACGGGTAGCTTGAATAATATCCCTACACCTGTGACTGTTGACTGTTGTTGTACTGCAGTTTAGCATACCCACTGTAGCAATGCCACAGTTGTGGCCACTGGCGAACCCTCTCATATTCTCGTAGGTCCCTCTGGTGTGATGGCAGGGCAGCCGATCCATGCTGGTGAGTGTGTTATATCTGCAATGTTGGTAATGAAATATGCATGTCATAGGTGAGGTGTAGGCCATGTACACATAACACACCTATGCATAATGCATGCTGTGCATGTTTGCTATGAGATGTTGCACAGCTCAGTAATGTCGGTAGCTGCCTCAATGACATGCAACACACAGAGCATGACACACAGTTGTGGCAATCCCGTACTGCACATTGGATAGGCATAGTTGCAACATCTGTACTCAACATAACACATTTATCACATGCAGTACACAAAGTCATGCTACATATGGCATAACCACACACCCGCTGTAAGGTCACACTTCAGTATCCCATATGTCATCCACACACACACATGATGTACCTCAGGGGTAGAGGCCTATCAAGGGGCTGTGCAACACTTTTCAACACATAACACAGTCATGTTAGGCAATGCTCCTTACTGGGCACCTCATACACCCATGTACAAAGTGGCTGTGTAATAGTGAATGTATCCAGGGCACTGTAGTTCAGGTGCAGCATGCTAGGCGGTGGTCTGTCACACAGTAGTAGCTGTGAGTGACAACAAGATGCATGATGATGATGATGATGGCACATGGTACTACACCCCATCGGTTACAGTGACCACAGTACTACACATAGCAGTCTTTGTTGTGCACCTAATTGTTCTGTGTGTGCAAACATGTGCACCTATACACACCATGCATAGCATGTTGTGTGTGTGCTTACATATGCTAGTATACACATTTTGCACAACAGTCGCCATCTGTACAAAGAGTCACATATATGTCCTGGAATGCTATTGGGTGTATAGGTCACATGACACACATTGGGTGTGTGTGGTGTTTAATGTTGCAATCATGTAGCATGCCATGTCACGGCTGGCACTGACATATCTGCAATATGTCCCACACTCACCATAACCACTGTACAATGTCCATGTCATGCATTGGGATTCCTTCACATCTACATGCACCACTCATCCCATGTCTGTAAATTGCATGCATTTGCTACACCTGTGCCCACTATTATGTGCTATGGACACAGACACTGTCATCATACATTGTCACACAGATAACACATGCAGCCATGTTATGTATACCATTGAGTGATGGTGCACATGACATTGCAGAGCAGATAATACTTGCACAGCAATGTTGTGTCCATGTACACATTGTGTTCCAGGGTGTAGCCAATCACTGAACAACTACGCACATGCATCAAAGCCATGTATAATGTCATTAGATAGGGCTGTCTACACTTGCACTGCATGGTGTTGAGCAACACATGGTCTGCATGCAGACACATGTGTGGTGACTGTTTGCCTTGTGATACTGTCACCCACCATCACCCACTATTGTGTATGTGTTGGATTGCTGGTGTGTGTGTGTATGTGCTGTGGTGAGCAGTGTATTTCTGTGCATGTGTGCATGTGTGCATGTGAGCATGTCTGCATGTGTGCATGTGTGCATGTGTGGATGTGTGCATGTGTTCATGTGTGCATGTGTTCATGTGTTCATGTGTGCATGCGTGCATGCGTGCATGCGTGCATGTGTTCATGTGTTCATGTCTGCATGTGTGCTAACATCATGTACAGATTGTAAAGTGTGTTTCCTGTCTTCCTTCCACAGGTGCTGAGTTAGGGGTGGCTGAATGCAGCAGGGAGCCTGATGTCACCACCACTAATAGTGGAGATGATGAGACATGTATTGTGGCACAGGAAGGTCTGACAGGGTCTGTCGTTGGTCCACCAATTGACAGTACACAGCGGTCAACCCCATCTATGCGCACACTCATACTGCCAATACATCTCTCGTCACCAATGGCCATAGCTGAGGGACAGCATACAGTTGGCATTGACCAGGAGAGTGTGGTACCTATGGCACGTGCATCCTCTCACAGCAGCCATAGCTGGATTACCAGAACGGTACCACATAGGCGGATGTCCAGGGGTTCTCAGGGGAGCACCACTGGTTGTATTGCCCCTGGCAGACGTGCCCCCGGAGGTATTACAACCTCCAGTATGCTCCGGGCTGTAATGCAGGCACAGGCACATATGGAACGTACACCCGACAGGGACTAAGGGTGCAGGGGGTCCATTACACTGCTATCAATGACAGCATCCATGACCTTGCCGGTGCCATCCAGAATTACACAGAGGTCATTGATAGCCATTAGAGGGAGACATTAGATGTCCTCCACAATGTGTTAGCCATGAGCAAGGACCGTGCGGGACAGATGAGAAGCTGACGTGGACGCATGCCAGCAACAGCATCAGCTGGCAGTTGTCTCGGATGGACCATGGATCACAGCCGCTCCTGTAGTGGCAGTACCAGCTCCAGCAATGCTGGGGCAGGCCTGTCCATTGACCATCCTACTAGACCATGTGCACATGGTGCTGGCCAGTCCCAGGAGGGACATGGGTCCAGTCATCATACCTCTGCCTCTGATGATAGCACCCAGTCAGGGTTGGTACCCGATACTGCCTATAGCACCCCTGCTAGGCACAGGTACTGTGTCCGTGGCCGGAGACAGTGATCTGAACGGCCTAGCAGGTACAGTCTGTGGCTGTCCCACAACCGCCCGTATATGGCAGCCACATGGTGGAGTTGTGGGCATGCAGACACACACACATTTACCATACAACTAGGGCTCACATACACACACACACATTACATCAACATTGGCCCATGCAGTACTGTTGTCCACACACACACACACACACACACACACACACACACACACACACACACACACACACACACACACAGACATGCCGATTGGATGGGTCATTGTCAGGCTCTGGCAAACCTACAACACACCCTGTGCATATGGTGACACCTGTGCCACCTCCTGACATCTGTCACATTGATGCAAGAATAGGTTAACATGGTTCTGATGCACAGGATGACATTATAGCAGTGTAGCAATAGTAGCAAGTTGCCAACAGGAAAGTGTACTGATATCCTTGTAGGTATATCTGAGCAGGCATTACGCATCACAGCTCTGATAGTCATTGTAGCATTGTTTACACCAGTGTTACATCTGAGTATGTATTGTCCACCCATGTGCCACTTGGCTGAGGTGTACACTGTTTCCAGCATGTGTTAGTGAGTGGACAGTACGTGTGTGATGTGTGCATTACAAATTAGTGGGTGTACATCTGTGAACATGGTGTGTATGCACTGTCTGCATGTACATGCATAGTGGACATGTGGGATGTGCGACATGCCCTGTTCTACACATTATTAACATCTCATGGTATCTTTCGATGGCCAGTATGCATTCTACTACAGATATGTACTAACATGGGTACACGTGTGTATGACATGGATTGGCACTATGCTGTGGGTGATACCATTGATATCTGTCAATGATCTGCAGACTGGCAGTATACACCATCTCAACAGCATGACTATAACCAATCATTAGATGATGTCCTGACAAATGACTCACAGTTGTAGGGAACTCAGTAACAGTTGGATCCTTCCAGTACTTTTACTATAACAGTAACCAGTGATATTGACCGCCACACATTCCTGGAACCACACCTGTGTGGCATATAGCCCTCTTAGGTACATGCAAACACACTAGGGATATGTCCATCCACATCTGGAAATGCATGCATTGGCCTACACTGCATTCCCCGGATGGGACGCATATCCTACACAAGGGTATCATACAGACAGATACCTGTTATCCAATACATGCTGTATAGCAGTACGCCATCTATGGCACAGTCATCCACATTTACTATACATACTATCCCGACAGTACCCCATAGGTGGTAGCCCTGAACATGTATGTTGGGTACAAATGTTTACAGACAGACAAGTGTTATGTCATCTGTCCCTTGGCATCCACATATCCATAGGTATTGTGGAGTCCCCCGGTGTTTCACATAACACATTAGGGGTCTGCATGCATATCCACAGGGCTGATGCACACCTATAATGACTGTCCATTATTGCCAGTCATTGTTGTGTATGAACATGTCTGACATATACCCCGGCAATTACTCTCACTCACAGTACTCTATAGTACATGTCATGGGTGTGTGTGGCAGGGATGTCCTTGGCCATGGATCACTACATTGGCCAGTCTTGATGCATACATACATATGTGACCTATGATCTGCGAAGCAGCGGCACAATCTGTCGAAGGTAACAAATGTATTCATGTAGTATGCATGCTTCACACCTATCTACTGATTGAGGTCACATGTACACAAATTTATTTGACATGCAGATACCCGGTGTGTGCAATGCACATACTGTTTGAAACATATGTCATACTGTAGTAAAAGCAAAATCCACACTGCATTGACCACCTGTGGCACACACACACACACACACACACACACACACACACACACACACACACACACACACACACACACACACACACACACTCAGCATTTGCAGGACTCCCCTACCTAACTATGTTATGATGCTAGAGAGACAGCGCGCTATATGCATTACTGGGTGGTTTCTGTTCTCCTTGAATATTTGTAGGATGCTGACATCATCAGACTTTCCGAAGAGGGATGTACCTCTTTTAATGTGTTTTCCCAGTCTCCAAAAAGGCTACTCCTCTCAAGGAAAATCACACATACACACACCCCAACACACACTTGGCGTTTGCATGACTCAAACCCCTACCTAACTATGTTATGATACTAGAGAGATACACATTAACACGGTGCACTATATGCTTTACTGGGTGGTTTCTGTTCTCCTGGTATATTTGTAGGATGATGACATCATCAGACTGGACATGATAATGTGTGTACACATTTTTATGCAATCCCAGGAATGATCCATGTAGGTCGGCAGGTATCAACAGCTTGTACAGGACCCCATGTGTCTCACCTTGTGTGATCTATCTGTGGACACATTGCCATCCCTTCATATGTCAACACATATCTATGCACAGATTGTTGGTTTTGTGGATACGACATGTGTCTGTGATGTTGATGAAGAGCTGTTCAAAGTCGATGTGGGACATGTGTAGCTCTGGTCCATGATGTATGTCCTGGGTGGCTGCCTTGCAGATGGTGTAACATGCTTGGGAACCATGATCTGCACATGAACATACCACAGTTGGTAGGGTTGTGTGTTTGTCAGTTTCCAATAGCTCTGTTTATGACTTCTGCCATGATGCACTCCATAGCCTTACAGATCAGACTTTATAGCCTTACTGAACTATACTTCCCATGGTGTGTTGTGCACCCACACATGTGGGGAGTGCCATATGTTGCTGTAACACATTCGACGGTTCCAGGTCCTGTGGAGTGGGTGAGGCTCAACAGACTGTTCAGGTGCAGGGTCTGTTTGTTCTGTAGTGCATGCATGACACATATTGGGAAACAATGTAATCCAATTGCTGCCATGCTTTTGGCTTTGAGGGGAGATGTTCAGCCATTCTACACGTGATATCTCCTGGTATGATGTCAGGGACTATCATCAGTGGGGGGTGGGTATGTATACATGGGCCTGTCTGACAGGATGTTGGCAATGTCAGTAAGGTACAGTTGTCCCTGACTCAGCACATATATGCGTGTACATTACTATTTATTACATAGCTGAAGGACATGTCATGATTCTCAGTCTGGACTCCTTCTCAGCTACTCTTTACAAAACACCGACAAACCTGAGCACTAATCCCGGTTATACTCTTTTACACACTTAACACCCTACTGATCCTTTGTGATCAGGCTACAGAATATGTCATCATAATACACTGGCATGTCCAGGGGTTGGTTTCATGTGTACTCTCCAGTCCAGCTAGTGAATATTGTGGTTATGACACAATGTCACATCTGCCTCATGTACACAGACAACCCTCTCCTCCTCACATCACACTCACATATATGTGGGAGATGTAACAATATTGACATACAGGATGCTGAGCTCTCTCGACCCATGACTGGCATAGTCTATCAGGTGGTGAGGGTGACCAGACACACCACATATCAGTCTCAAATACACCGATAGTGACAGCAAACAAACCACATTATCACACATACACATATTCGGAGGCTCTACATACACTCTGCCTAAGCAGCTGAGACCTCCAAAGCAGACAAACATACAACTGCTACCCCACTATAATGCCCACATGTCACACAGTTCACAATGTCAGTGTGCCACACAGTCACTGCCCTTTGGGCTAAACAACACACCTGATACACTTTTTATAGGTGACACTTAATGTCAAACACACAATCATCCCACTCACCAGGCCAGATAGGGGAATAGTCACTTTGAGCTGTCTCTCAGGTGCCAGGATCCGCCACATAACACATCCCCTCAGGTCACTCCAAAGCAAGTCCAGGACTGGCTCCATCATTGTCCATGGTGGTGTGTACAACCTCAGACATTCCTCCCTGGACCACATGACATGGAACATAGAGAAACTCTGTGATCATGTAGCCCAGCCCAGTATTACCCTGACCTTGTCTAGCATCTTACACTCACCAAGTATGATGTCACAGTATACCAACACACTGATCATGTTTAACAGTTGGCTAACATATTGGTGTTATTCAAAGGGGATACAGTGTCTTTCACCCTGGAGTGACATGCTCGACATGCCACGTAGCTTCCCTATGGACAGCTTGCACCTGTCACCCTTGGACTTTTGAATACTGGCTAGGGCACTTGCTGCCACCATACTGCCCTATTTAAGCAGGGCTCAAAGGACAGAACCACCTCCATACACATTACAGAGTACACGACACTGAGGGTAATGCTGCTCAACATCAGATGTCTTACCCTCAAATTGCGCCCACTCAGGAATCTCCTCAGTATGGAGGATAGCAATATCTGTGCACTAACAGACACATGGCTGAGGCTCCCACATGCACACCAGCAATACCAGGTTGTATTTTGTACCATGCTTTCTGACCAAATAACTCAGAATGGCCAGCACAATAGGGGGAGTATCCATATACATCACATATATACATACCTCTGGGTTGGTAGCACTGCACAATGCATCACGGAACATACATATGCACCTAACATTGTACAAATCTGCCTTTTGGTTTGTTGCCTGCTACAGACCACACTCCCCAACACAGCAACCTCACTCAGCTTTCCTGAGAACATTGGACCATATGAAGGTCTCCCCAAACACCATTATATTGGGGGATGTCAAATACCCACACATTGACTGTGGATAGTACTCAGGCCCCAACACCCTCGCCCAACAGTTGCTACTATTTCTAAACTCATATGCTATGGCACAACTGGTCACCACACCCACAAGAGGGGACAACATATTGGACATGATCATCACTGACATGGGGACTCTATGTTCCACACCTGTGATATACCCCTCATTGGTAAGGGCAGAACATACATTATCTCACTGGATATCCATATTCCGTCCCCACACCCATCCTGGGTAATCTTGGTGAACTTCCCAAAAGCAAACGTCACACTCCTCCAAACCACAGTGGTATCCATCAGAGACCCTGGGTCAGTGGTAAGTATGGCTCAGACTGCTGAATCCTTTACATACACATTCTATGGACACCTAGTGGATCGCATGGATTGTTACATCCAAAATAACAACTGGACTCATTCCTCCAATGGCAGTGGACCTGTCTGGTTGACCCCAGCCATTAATACGCTTTACAACAAATGGAGGAAGCTACTACATGATAGAGCACAATCCCAGACAGGGAAGGCATCTGTGATCTGTACTAGCGGACTGCTACAATCACTCGAGTATTTATGTCAGGCACGCTTCTAACGGACAATTGCACCAGACACATTGGACACTCACAAGGCCTTCTTCAGTTGATTCAGGTACCTGGCTGGACATTCACTGATATGCTGTGTGTTACTGCATACTGACTAAACATACCCTGAACACACTGACATTGCCATCATCCTGGCAAACAGGTTCAGTGCAGATGTGTCCCCCCCATCCCCCCTAAGGTGGTACTGTCCATACCAACAGAGTGTAACCTCCCAGACATCACGAGTAAACAGGTGAGTGCTGCCCTCCCCACAGCAGACAACACAGCATCAATGGGACCAGACGGTGTCCTGGCCTGTGTCGTACACAGCCTTCATGACAGACGTAACACTCACATTACACCACTGTTCGATATAAGAGTTACTGCAGGATATGTACCCATGGAATGGCGTACAGCAATAGTGGTCCCGCTCCACTGAATACTGCCACAACAGACCACAGACAATATCGGCCTAAAAGGCTAACTAACCTGTTCTGCAAAGCTATGGAGTGTATTGTAATGGGACTCATGCACATAGACATGGGAAACCTACAGACACTGGGTCCTACACATTACAGCATTGTTGTGGGCAGATCTTGCATGTTGGACCTGTTCATATTCTTTCAACAGTTACCAGGTCCATCAGTGTTGGGACGGTTGTCCACACAGCCTGCCTGGACATTGCACAACCCTTCAACACAATACCCCACTCGGCCATTATGCATAGGCTCACCAGCATCAATATTGACACATATCTGACACGATGGATTGCTACCTGGAGCAGGGATAGCACCCACATGCTCAGTGTTGCAGGTGCCATGTCTGACTATACACCAGTTACACCTGGCATCCCACAAGGCTCAGTCCTGGGACATCTCTTGTTCAATATATATTTGTGTGATGTACAGGCTATCACAGGAGGGATATGGCTGCCCATGTTCGCAGATGACTGCAAACTGGGTGCCATAATCAGCTCTCCTACTGGCACATGCATACTCATACAGGGTCTCACAGAGATAGGTTAACTGGTGCCTGAGCCAAGGCCCACGGCTACATGCCATTAGTTGCATAGTCATCTCTTTGAGGATGACAAGATGCCCACACATTACCACATAGGTTGTAATCCATTACATACAGTAGTAGTTGTTTGGGTTTGGGGACATGACCTGTTCGTACTGTCGCCTTTGACAATCCTATTGCCATAGTGGTTAGACAGTACGTCTACATAGCCCACCATATCCCACATGGTTTCACATGTTGATCCCGTGTGGTCATTGTGCCCTATACTCTTCATGACCATGCTTGGTTACTATGCCACCTTTGGGATATACCTTACCTGACACCTGCAGCAACTGTAATGGCCACAAATGTTACTCTTCGAGCAGATGTAGGGACTCACAGAGATGCCCTGCACAGTTCCAATACAGTAACTCCAGCTCTACTCAGTCACTTACCACCTACATGGATGCGTCGTGTGCCTGTAGTTGAAGGCAACATCTGACCCAGACTTACTGGACATGCTCCACCTCAGGATATCCAACTCCCTTGCTGCTACACACTCCAGGGACATATACCTCAGCACTGATGTTAAAAGGACATGCTGGGGGGACCGATTATTATCAGAAAGCCTCCACTCACTCCGGAGTGCAGTCCCGGTTTTTCATAGGCAGAGCCACCCACTGACCACCTACAGGTGACATCTTGACAAGTGGATGGGTGATCGCATGTTTACCCATGGGATATCTTCTGGGTCTCTGGTAGACAGAGGCACAATACACTGAACATAAATGGGCTATCTCGTGTGACCTACTATTCACAAGCACAGTGCTCTGATTTGACTGGGTTGCAGTAGCCAAACACACTCTGGCTATGCTTGTACATGCCCTAGGGCAGATAGCCTAGTATCAACCTCTGAACCTATGATAGTTTTCATGATGCACAATGTTTATTGCTGATACTGTTTACAGGTCTTTATCATCTTTGCTTTCACACTTTATATGAACCGCTTAGGTATCTGCAGAACATATTTGCTTATGGCAGGGTTCCACTATATTATATATGTGTCTGTTGTCATATAAGTGTGTGCACAGGGCAGATTGCTGTGTAGTGAGAGGTTCCTGGGTTAACACATGCAACTGCCTGTTATGTGTAGCCCAATGCTTTACTCCAACATGGCCTAAGTGTGTGAGCATGCCCAGTTTAGACTGTCAGTGTTGTTGCCTGACATTTGTCTCATGTATTCAAGTGTGTGAGCATGCCCAGTATGACCTTTCAGTATGTTGCTGTCTGAGGCCCACTACATTTGTTGATGTATGTCTACATGTCCATTATTAACATTTGTACTGTGTGTGTTAAAAGTCAGGTTCTATTCTTACTGCAGGGCTCACCTTTGTGTCATAACTCGACAGGGATTATACTGTACCTGCAGGGTTTCCATGAAATACTTTGCATAGACTTATCAACATTTCTTCATACAGGCTAACCACTGCACTACTGTCATGGTTTAGTGGTTCAGTACTATGACTATAGTGCACGGTATCCTTGGTTCAAGGCCCATCACCACTTATATTTTCATACTGAGCAGACCAGACTGCTTAGGGGCCAGTAGAGCAAATATGAGCATGTTGGCTTTTGTTCAGCTATGCCCTACCTAGACCCAGCTTGTCCAACATTGCTCAATATTAACCATCATTGCTGGACATTGGCCAATATTACTCTACATTGACCACATTTGTAGTAGTTGGTATGTGCAATTTTGTTTACATTGACTTCATGATGGCATATGCTGTTTAGCACTGCTTTATATTGCTTAACACATGGCAATCATGCCTCAGGTGTTGATGCAGGGTTGCCTATGTCGGATGCACATACTACACTCCCTATACATGTTTGAAAGCAGGTAGTGTCAACGTAGGCATCCCTTTTACTATATGTGTGGGTCAGAGAGAGGTATCATTTCCAGAGTTCCTACTGAGCCAGTGTATGTGCTATGCGTTGCCTCTTTGCCAAGGCCAAAGCATGCTGGGCATGCCTCCTTCTGCCTACTGGGGCAGGCTCAGGTTGTTCCTCCTCTGAGTCACGCTCTGCCTGCGATGGCCTTGGCAATGGTGGGGGGCTGTTTGGCCCAGGCCTATGCTAGTCCTGCTGCAGCTGTTTTCGCAGGATCATATTATGTAGCAAAGCACATACCATGACAATTTGGGTACATGTAGCTGGTGAGTACTGCAAGGCTCCACCAGATGTGTCCAGGCACTGGAACTGTGACTTGAGCAGCCCAAACACACGCTCGATTACATTTTGTGTTTGTGCATGTGCCTCATTATGGCGTTCCTGTTCAGGTGTGTGTGCATTTCTGATGGGTGTCATCAGCCACGGCTCCAGTGCATAGCCAGCATCCCCCACTAGGTGACCATGTGGGATGTCCCCAACGGCAAATGTCTGGTACAGCTGCGTCAGATGCCAGATATGGGAATCATGGTAGCTTCCTGGGCAGCCAGCACACACATTCAGTATTATGCCCTGGGCATCGCACACAACCTGGCAGTTGGAGGGGAAGCCCTTGTGGTTGAAGTAGACCCTACCCCGCTCACCGGCTGGTGCTTTGATGCATATGTGCGTGCAGTCTATTGCACCCACTACCTAAGGGTATTCCCGCTATTTGCTGGAAGAGACGCATATTGCTGGTCAATACCTCACGGGAACTGGGGAAATATACATAATCACCGACATGTGCTGACATGGCATCCAGGAACTGGTGCAGTACCCTGGATGCTGATGCCTGTGATATCCCCATCATATCACCAGTTGGTCTCTGGAAGGTACCTGTTGCTAATATTCTTAGGCCAACACATACCTTAGTTTCCACTGTGATGGGTTCCCATCTGTTGGTTCTGTGTGTCAGGCGTGGAATGCACAGCTCAACAATTTGCTGCAAGAGGTCTCTGTCCACTCTATAGCGCTCCACTATCTCCAGCTCATGTAGCCCCTGGTAGGTAACCCTGGGCCTATACACTCTTCTCCATCTCCTCACTGTGGGTTGTCCAGCAGCATTTGCTTTATCACCACCCTCAGTATGTTGTATATGTCGCCTTATAGCAGCAATGGCAGTCCCTAACATTTTTTTTCTCAGTGAAGCCTTTTCAGTTTTCACTTCTATTAGCTTACTGCAGTGTTGCAGTGTCTCTTGAGAGAAACATAATGGACTGTTGTTTGCAGAGTTTTAAGTGCTGGGCTGGGCTAGTGTTCTGTCTGGGTAATTGCCTGATTCTGATTGTTTTCACCTGCTAGCTCTGCTAGTACTCCCTGGTAACTTCCACTATTTGGTGTGCTTCCTTTTTCCTTACTGTTTCCTCAGGGGGGGGGGGTGTGCTGCGCACACAAGCGCAAATACACGCACAGCAGCTAACATGCATGCACCCATGCTTACATGGACTAAAGCTTGCTTATTCTTCTTAAAACACACGCACACTGGCGCAAACGTGCTTACAACTGTTTACACAGCCTTACATGTGCTTACTCAAGCCTACACGCGCGCACACACGCTTACACGTGCACACACTGTCTTACTCTGGTTTACTGGTGTGCACATGCGTGCATGCATACCCAGCAAGAAACTTTGGTGTTATCCACGGCATACACTTTCGATTTCTTGACTTTACCTGGCCAATCTGTTGACACACCTCTTTCACTATTATGTACATATAAGCTGACACATGTCACTCTGCTCCAATGAGCTTCACTCCTTTCATACATCCCCCCCTCATGATGTCACCTATCTTCTACTCTGTTACTCCCCTTATCCTACTCTTACACTCCACTGACTGTGCTCATTTGCTATGTAAACTTGCGATCCACTATCCTAACTCTCATTTGCATAGGATTGCCTACTAATGCTTAGTTACATCTCTTAGACTGAGCTTCCCCCCTTAGCAACCTCTACTCGGTGGCCATGTTGTCTTCAGCCTGCCATTCACTTGCATTGTAAATTCATTTTAGCTATAAAATCCACATTTGTGGATCTTTATTATTAATTTTCTGCTTTTTAGGGCGCAGCGCGTTTGCGCGGCACTGCGCTACGGTTAAACCCCGGTGACCGGGATAAAAAAAAGTTATTTTATTTTTAATTTGCATCACTTCCCGTTGCCAATGGCTGTATTTTTGGCCATTGGCATGCTTCCTCCTGTGAATGCATGCTTTTTTTCCAGATGACACGGCTCCCTTTTGCTATTTGCAGAACCGTACTCAGTTATCAACTGAGTACATTTCTGCAAATAACACTACTCCTACTCAGACAGGTTTGGGTTTCCTGGATCGCAAATTTACCTCATTTGCATGGCTTTCACCTGCAATTGAGGTAATTTGCATATCCCAGCCCTGTCCGTGTAGGACTAGTTTGGAGAGCTCAGTTGTGTGCCCCTACTGGCTGTTCCTGGATCGCTCGGCGGACATGTTGGCTGCATGGAGTCTTACTCTACTTTAAGACTCCGTGCAAGCCTTCATGAATCCGGCCCATTAACTATTATATTTGTAGTATTTTATAAAAAACTTACAATATCTCAGCAACCACTCAAGTTACACACATACTGTCAGCAGCCTTTTATTCATCCAGCTGAGAGCTTTCATATGAGGCTAAGGAGTTATGTCTGTATTGCATAGATGTTGAGATATTTAGAAAAATGTGAGAATTATATCTATATAAATTAATATCATAAACATAACAGTTAATATCTATTTACCTGCTCTAGACAGATGTAAAATATTAATGCAGTTCAGTTTACTATTTGTAAGCTTTAAGATGAAATCTTTTTAAACCTTCTACATAGCATGGTTTTGGAATTATTGATGCAACTAGGAATAAGCAATATTTGATGCCTAGAGGCGTCAGTGGGAGTTAACTGCAGATGCACCTTGAGGCATCACTAGGATGTAATGAGTTAAAACAAGAATTCTTACCACATCATGCATAGGAACAAATTTTTAAAAACTGCACTGTGCCTTCCATGATTGGAAGAGAAAAGAAAATACTCAAGAAATCTTAGAAAACATATAGTAAAATTTTACAATGCCATTGTAATAAAAGCACAGTAAGGTCCATACAAGAATTTTGCCAGCTCTATTATATGAAGCTATTTCAATGCAATAGTTGGAAAAAAGAGTGAAAGTGTTATGTTAACTATAGACAACCGAGAGGTATGAAATATCAGATGGGACTGAGTCTAAGAAAAAGAAAACACATCATGGAATTAAGCAAGACAAAATAAGACAATAAGGCACAGGTTCCTCAGCTGGTTAACACCTTCATAGTTTCCTCTCATTCAAACAACTTCCAAATAAGTATCAAGATAATAAAGAACATGGTGGTCTGCAAAATCCTATACTCTTCTGGAACTTCTTGATTTATTTACTCTTCAGTCTTCTTCTTTTTCACTTATATTGACAAGTTGCGCCATGTTACCTGTTGAATGCCACCACTGCTATTTTCTTCCCAAAATGCATTCATGTGTATCACTTACCCATCCAGTCCTTCCAGGTATCAGTAGTCCTCCTACTAGTCCTTTTCATGACATCACGTCTTCTTTGGTTGGCTGCCGTGGTTCACATCATGGGTGGGCTGCGGAAGTAAATAACTTTTTTTAGAATCTCTGTCAGGCAGTCAAGCACTGTCTCACTATGCTGACATCATCATGCATGCCCCAGCAAGTTGATGACATTGCAGGATATGCTGGCAATGCATGATGATGTCAGTGGCAACTAAAAATTGTAAATAAAAAATAAATAAAATCGAGATTTGAAGGGGCCACTCAGGAATTCATGGTGCCCCATTATTTTTCCCTCAAAACTGGGAAATTCTGAGGAATTAGGTATGGTTGAGAGGTATGGTATTAATTTCATCAGCTACCTCAGTGCATTTTAAAGGAATTCTGAGTTTCAGTGCATTTTCAAGGAATTGTCATCTTAAAGGGAAGAGAAGTTTACTGCTGCTCATGCTCAGTATGTTTTCAATGTGTAACTGTTTTGTTTAGCAAATGGTCATCACTACTATAGACTGCGAAAACAGTTAGTAGCACAACAGGAAGCTTAATTGCTTTTAAAATCATAGGATCATAGGAAGTTACTAGGCTATTGGCCATGAGGTTGGTACAAGCCTAGGCAAGAATTTAACCCATGTTCAAACAAGTCAGCACTCTATGCCATTATCCAGCAGGGACATAGCTGGAATTACAGGGGTGAATTTTCTGTTCCCTATCCAGTTATCCAGGTTGCACTTAAAAAGGTTTAATGAGGTATTCTGCTTTATGTGGAGAGGGAGTCTATTCCACAAAATGCAGAAGGTCGTAGATTCTACTCCCACACCATGTGGATGGATTGTTGACACTGTGTTGTACTTTGAGGGGGATGGGGGTGCTGCAGTCTTGAGTGTATCCTCCTTTGAATGAGATGCTAGTAGCTATGAACCTGTTCTTGGTTTGCCATTTATTCCCAATTGCAATATTACCAACTTACCAATGATTTTTTTCTTTAATGTAACACTGGGAATTTATACTTCATCTACAACTTCAGTGTCTGCTGCCCTTGAAATACTAAAATATAAAGTTGTTTGCTAGCATCAATCTCTTCTTTAGCTACAGAGATTGTGAATATTGACTGATGTTGATGGATTGTAATGATGGAAGTTTGAGTGACCTTTTAGGGTTGAAATGTACTGAAATGGGCAGTTTTGTCATTATCGGTTCATGCATTTTGTTTTATTGCTTACCGGAAAAATGTTTAAAACTACAAATTAAAAAAAAAAACTCTAACAAGTGGTGCTGTATTATACAAGGGATATAAGTTAATACAATCAGGAAGGTGAATCAAAGAACATATGCATGTAACCATGGTCCTAAAAATGTGTGCAAGGGGATAATGGTTTGAAATAGCAAATGGCCCAAAAGTAAATGTAATCCACCACTGGCCAGATGCATTTTCTTTGAATGTGAGTTTCAATGTTGTTTCAATGACTGTATGTTTCAAAGGCAGAGAAGTTTACTGCTAGTCAGTTTTAATTGTGAGAATGCATTGCTTGTTTAGCAATTGTCTATCAGTGTTTTGCTATAAAATTTTAAATAAAAGTTTTATATTAAATCCAATTATCTGCAATCATTGTGGGAGGAAAGAAGAAAATAGTATGCACACTGACAGGTTTGAACAGTGTTTATGGTACCTTTGGAGAAATAACCAATGAACGGGATACTGGAATGCTGTGTATGTGTGTGTGTGTGTGTGTGTGTGTGTGTGTGTGTGTGTGTGTGTGTGTGTGTGTGTGTGTGTGTGCGCGCGCGTGTGTGTGTGTGTGTGTGTGTGTGTGTGTGTGTGTGTGTGTGTGTGTGTGTGTGCGTGCGTGTGTGTGTGTGTGTGTGTGTGTGTGTGTGTGTGTGTGTGTGTGTGTGTGTGCACGTGCGCGTGTGTGTGTGTGTGTGTGTGTGTGTGTGTGTGTATGAAATTTGGGTCTGAGTACAAATAAATAAAGATGGGCCTCCCGAAAGAAAAGCCGGCACTTGAAATGCTGAGTGCTGACAAACTGAAAGACCAAAACTACAGGAGAAAACTGAGTCTCAAAGATTGCTCTTGTCCATTAAATTTCTTTTTTTTCAGAGGGGTAAGCTCCTCTGTCCTATTCGGACATGATGGACAAGCCACCCACACCCCTAAAACTTATATATACAAACTCATAGATTACCTTACCTTGGCAAAAAGTGAATATCCCGAAGAATGGTCATTGTGGGCATAGTACATGTAAGTCTGTCTAGTTACAGCCATTCAGTCTCCATATTTTGGGACTTGGTCTAGCGGGTCATGACATTTCAAATAGTTATCAAAGGGGATTAAACTTGTCCAAAAGAGAAAAATAGAAGTTAAATGCATTAAATTATGAAGGCAATTTTCTACTGGGAATATAGTGAATATTTATTGCCAGAATCACTTTTGCTGGTAGCAGTGAACGCTTCTTATGGAGAGCTGTCAGTTGTAAGGTGCAGGGAATTACTCAGGAATGTGTTGTTGGATATTTAAAGATAGCACATATGGTGATACAGACCAGTTAATGCCATAAGATCAGGAGATCCACATTTTTGTCCCTACTTTTAGACTGATTCTGGCCGCCCAGTTTTCTAAACATACCATTTGGTTGTCTACATTGGCAAAAAGTTAAAACCCTTTTTTGAAAGGAAAAGTCACATGCTCAAGGATATTGTGACTTTTTGGGGAAAATACATAAGATATTTTGGGCTGTAGTGTAGGTTTTCTGATGGCGGATGTCATAGACCTTTTACCCGCTATAACACATGATGAAGACCTGCAGTTGTTTAATCAGGCACTTCTTAGTTGTGTGTTTCTAGATCCCCAGAATATCAACATTATATTAGGCCTGATGGATTTTGTCCTAAATAACAATTTCATCTAATTTGAAGGCAAGTTTTCCAGAAAGATTAAAGGAGTGGCAATGGGATTAGCCTATGCCTCCACTTATGCTAACTTAGTTATATGGGTGAAACATTTTCTTTTTCCCTTAGTTTACAATACCTGCTTCAGTTTACACCTTAGATTTTTGGATGACATTTTCATTCTATGGAATCATACTATTAACACAATTGAGTGTTTTTTTTTATTATTATTTACAAGATTCATCCAGTTTTTGAATTTCTATAATTCTTTTCATGATGAAGAATGAATTACTTAGATGTGACCATTTTTTAGGAAGTGGATGGATTCTCATCCACTGTTTTTCTGAAATCAACATTTTCAAACAGCTATTTGCACTTTACTAGTGGCCATTTATTGACACAAAAGAGAGGCTTGATCAAGAGGCAATTATTGATGGTAGGTAGGATGGTTTCCACATATGACCATTTTTATTTGAAAGAAATAAGGTGTTAAATATGTTTACAAAGTGTGGTTACCAATATAAATGACCTAATGTCATCTCCTAGGAAGTTACTTCAAACTGAGGAATAAAGTTCTCCCTATTCGGTTAAGAGTGAAAAAAATGACTACTGTTAGAATGACAATAGTGGGCATGAAGGGTACTGATGATAGAATATAATCAGTATTCATTAAAAACATTATCTCCTGTATTTGGAATATATATTTAAAGATAGTCCAGACCTAATCCCAGTGGTAGGTAATGCCCCCAGGTTTATATATACAGGGAGCTTAAACCTTAAAAAAATACTTTGAAAGGTTCAAATGCACTATTTTGGGGTGAATCATTTCCACTGAAACTAAGTGTCATTGGAACTGTAACCAATGTTGCTTTATTTTCCAAAAAACTAGATGTGCATAGGGGAATATTGCAAAGTGAAGGAACTGCCTTTCAGTGATTATTGTAAGACATCTGGGCTGATGTGTAGGTCATTATGCTCTTTCTGTACTGGATTTCATTTAGGAAAGACTGTTAGAACCATAAGGAAGAGAATATATGTACATACTTATGATGCCAAAAGGAAAAATACTAGTAATGTCTTGTTTAGGCATGCTTTGCAAAGTAAGACTTTTAAGAAGTTCCACTTTGCAGTTCTGGATAAAGGAAATAGGAACCACAGAAGAAGTTTCTGGGAATCTTGTGTTGAATATATAGAGGCATTCTGGCAACTAATGCAGAATGCTGGTTATTGTCCAGGTATCAGTGACATCATTGCAGTGACACCCCTGTTAAAATCCCAGGTTTTTGTAATATAAAAAAATGAGACCACAATAAATCATTTCAAAACCTTTCCCACCTTTAATGTGACCTATAACCTGTACAATTCAATTGAAAAACAAACAAATCTGTTAGGGGAAAAATGTAAAAAATAAAAAACGTACAATAAGCTGGTTGCATACGTGTGCATACCCTTAAACTAATACTTTGTCAAAGTACCTTTTGATTTAATTACAACATTCAGTCTTCTTGGGTACACACCTGCCATCAATTAAAGAGACTCTGATTAACCCCAAATAAAGCTCAGCTGTCCTAGTAGGATTTTCCTAACATTTACTCAGTTACCTGCTACAGCAAAAGTCATGGTTCGCTGAGAGCTGACAAAGCATCAAAGGGATCTCATTGTTGAAAGGTATAGTCAGGAGAAGGTTACAAAAAATGTCCACAGCATTGGATATACCATGGAACACAGTGAAGACAGTTTTCAAAAAGTGGAGAAAATTTGGGACAACAGTGACATTGCAAAGAACTGGACATCCTTCCAAAATTGATAAAAAGACAAGATGAAAACTGGTCAGGGAGGTTGCCAAGAGACCTACAGCAACACTGAAGGAGCTGCAGGTATTTCTGGCATGTACTGGTTGTGTACTACATGTGACAACAATCTCCCGTATTCTCCATATGTCTGGCTATGGAGTAGGATTGCAAGACTGTAGCCTTTTCTTTCACAGAAAAGCATCCAGGCCCAGCTAAAATTTACAAAACAATACAGCAAGTCTCCCAAAAGCACGTGGGAAAATGCATTATGGTCTGATGACACCAAGGTTGAACTTTCTGGCCACAATTCCAAAAGGTACATTTGGCGCAAAAACAACACTTTGCATCACCAAATGAACACCGTCCCCACAGCGAAACATGGTGGTGGTAGTATCATGCTTTGAGGATGCTTTTCTTCAGTTGGAACTGGGGCTTTAGCCAAGGTGGAGGGAATTATAAACAGTTCCAAATACCAGTCACTTTTGGCCCAAAACCTTCAGGCATCTGCTTGAAATCTGAAGATTAAGTGGAATTTCACCTTTCAACATAACAATGATCCCTAAACATACATAAAAATCAACAAAAGAATGGCTTCACCAGAAGAAAATTAAAGTTTTGGAATGGTCCAGCCAGAGCTTAGACCTAAATCCAATAGAAAACCTGTGGGGTGGCCTGAAGAGGTCCAAGCACAAGAGATGTCCTCGCAATCTGACAGATTTTGAGTGCTTTTGCAAGGAAGAGTGGGAAAACATTACCAAGTCAAGAAGTGCCATGCTGATAGACTCCTACCCAAGAAGACTGAATGCTGTAATTAAATCAAAAGATGCTTCAGCAAAGTATTAGTTAAATGATGTGCACACTTATCCAACCAGCTTATTATACATTTTTTTTATATTTTTCCCCTAATAGGTTTGTTTGTTTTTCAATTGAATTGTACAGGTTATAAGTCATATTAAAGGTGGAAAAAGTTTTGAAATGATTTATTGTGGTCTCATTTTTTAATATCACAAAAACCTGGCATTTTAACAGGGGTGTGTACACTTTTTATAACCACTGTAGTTCTGACTTTTTGAGTTTAGTAAGTATGAGGGATGCATATAAGAGTGAGGAGAGAAGGTGTGTTTTAGCTATGGCTATTCTTGCAGCATCTGTTAAGAATGTTTTGTTTCTATACATTGTTCACATTTTCTTGTGAACCTTTTTGATTGTGTTAGAAATGTGTATGCCATATTTTAGTCTGTTGTTGATTGTGACACCTAATAGTTTTGTTTGGGAATCTGGGAAAATCCTAGTATTATTACTGGCAGTGATATAAAAGTTAGCTAGGAGGTTAGTATGTTTAGATGGTTGAAAGATCATAAGTTTAGTTTTATTAGGGTTGAGAATGAGTTGTGAGTTTGCTAGCCATGTTTCAATATCAGAGAAGGCTTTTTGTGTGACTGTAAGAAGTTGAGTTCTTGTGGATACTGCACATATGAGGGTTGAGTCATCTGCGTATTGTATGATAGATGCTTGACAGGAGGCAGTATTAAGATCATTTATGAATATGCTGAAGAGGACGGGTCCTAGAATTGAGCCGTGAGGGACTCCAAGTGCAACAGGAAGTGGGGATAGATATTGCTTCCATTACACAGCTTGCTAGCAGCTAGATAGATAACTTTGAAACTAGTTAACAGCATCAGGGTTGATATTAAGATTATTCAGAGTGGACAGTAACTTAGGATGGGAAACTGTATCAAATGCTTTAGACATGTCCAAAAAGACTGAAGACACTATTTTGCCATTGTCTCTGAATTTATTTATAGTATTAGTGAAACTTAGAAGATCTGTAGTAGTGCTATGATATGGCTAGAATCCATGCTGTGACAATGAGAGGAGATTATTGTTTTGAAGGTGTTTAAGAAGTTGAAAGTGGATACATCTGACCAGAATTTTAGAAAGTGGTGAAAGTATAGGAATGGGTCGGTAGTTTTCTAGTTCTGTTGAATTACCTCCTTTGTGTAATGGCATAATATATGCATGTTTCATGACATCCTGTTTAAGGGGTACAGGAGATGAAATGCATTAGATAACATGTTGTTATGATCCCCTTTCCTGTACAGAAGATGAGGCCACAGTCAATGCACTGGATGAACAAAATATGTCCATCTGGTTAACCTTAACATGATGGCACCAGCATGCATTCCTCCTCTGGCTATAAGATGAACATGGTACACATGCAGCATGTTAAATATGAAGTCAGGCATGCATGCAGCATCTTCAGCTGTGCAAAGTATAGGATACATATATAGAGATATAGTCATGTGGAATAATTATTAGATGACAGAGGTTTGTGGCAAGATAGAATCAGCAAAAGACACAACAAATAGTACACTGTCAATAATGAATTGCACATCACAAACAGCAAAGAGTACACTCTCGCTACTGAATTGTACATCACAGACAGCGTGCTATAATGCATCGCAACTCATGTGCTTACATTGCACCAAAATTACATTTTGATGATCTTGAAATGGATCAAGCACACTTATTCTTTGGCATGCAGCTCCGTAATACTGTTACCATCAGTGAACTCTGGGGAGTGGGTGATGCAGTCAAGACCACCACATTGCCTAAAGTGCTCTAGCCATTCATCTCTCACAAGCATTTCCATTTAGTAGCCAGCTATCTGCCCTGCTATGTAGATGGTGCTTATGGGTCACTTTATGCATGTCACACATGTAATGGGTTGGCAACAAAGGCATTCTGCATAACGCAGTTTCCACAGCATAATGTAGGGTCAGGGTAAGGGGCAAATATATTGATTACCAATATGGGGATAGTAACTGCGCTGGTCACCACATAGCGACAGCTGCCATCTTCTCAGTGGATCATGCTGCTGACTGATGGCCAGGCATCACAAAGAGGGAACAAAGGGATATCAGGTAGACTCTTTGAATCAGCAGTTAGAATGCTGCACTCAGATTTAATGCCATCAGATTGAATCCCATATGGATGCAAATGGCACACACCATAGTTTTTTATAGGCTTATGACCATAGGCCATCCACCCCATCCTATGAATGGTTGAGTTTTTATATATGCAGGGTAATGCTAGACACATTATCAATGTTGTTATGTATGCATGTGCCAGGACATATGTATGCATGTGTGTATGTATGTATGTAACATGGTTTACACTGAGATTTGAGAACTGTATTCGATTTTGAGTGACAACATAAATTTGCAGTTTGCAAAGTGGAAGTTGTGTAAATCCAAATACATCAACTACACTACATTGAATGGGTACTGTAGTTCGAGTATTTGAGCTTGGAATTTTGAACGGAGATCACGGTTCAGTGAGGAGCAGGGAATTAACCCATTTCCTCACTGTAGTGCAATCTCAGAGTTGGTATATATGATTTGCAGGGGATGTGGTGTGCAGGGGAGCATAGCCCCCCCTGCAAAATAGTTCAATTAATGTACTGTTGACTGTAGAGTGTAACAGTATGTTAATGTGCATAGCATGAGTGACTGATGTCACTTCCTTTTATGTCAAATACATCAAACTATGGATGTTGATGTATTCATTTTTGCTTCAGTTTACTTTTCAACATTCTGAATTCAGCATTTCGAGTTGATGTTCTGAAAGGTCGACTGAATGGAATTTGGAATGCCAGTAGTAAACCGTGTAACATTGATATCCACAGTACAATCTGACACATATCCAGTGATATGGTAACTTTCCAGACCATTTTCAGTACGGAAGCCAGAAAAGCCTTGCTGCCGTGCACATACACAGTCCCATTCTGGGCACAGCAATGAGGCTGGCTATGATCTCAGCCAATATCAACCTACTGATGATAAGATGACCGCAATGGGATTAAGAAAGATCTTCATCTCAGTTAAATGCACATCCCTATTGAAGATGCATTATAAGTTGATGCAAAGCATGACCTGGTTAAGGGCATAGGTTCATGGTCACCTACAATAGGCTATGTGGTGGCTATATAAAAAACACAGAGCTATTTGATAATGGGGAACATATGTAATATAGGGGACACAGTCCATTATCCTGAGGTGATAGGTTACTGTGTACATCACATATCTAGTGTCCTGTGTCTGTACACTTAATGGTTCATGCCTGTCTCCTACACGTCATGAGCTCACATCAATGTTTCACAATTGACAGCAGTGCATATTAATTATAATGCATTGTCTGAATATATATGAGTTAGTCATTGGGATGACATAATGCATAATACTGACAACATTTCCATTTAACATTTCAATGGTGTACATATGCACATTTTATGCAGTGTGCTTCTATATGACACCATACACACATGCAGACAGGGAATGCACCAGAATGACATTAATATTTTATAGGGAATGTGCTGGGACGACATTGGTATTTTACAGGGAATGCACCAAAATTCTAAATGGAGTCATACTTCTCAACTGTGCAGCTTTTTGTAGGATTTCCAGATTTTTGCCATATATGTTGTTCTGTTTCTATACAACTCCAGTTTTCTGACAACTCATCTTTAATGATTGAAGTCAGAAAATAATGAGAGACATTTGTGATTCCGACTCCGTACACTTCAGAAAAGTTATGGTAATGTAAAATCTGTTGTTGTAAGAGCAATATTTAAAACGTTTCCCTATTTTTAGGCCTTTATCCTCCCATTATTTATGGCTTTACCCAGATTTCTTGCTGTTAGAGGTTGACAGGTATGCATAGAATGTAACAGGATGACTATAGTACTTTACAGGAAGTAAACCAGAATGATATCAGGGTTTTACAGGGAATGCAACAGGATAATGCTAGAATTCTTCTGGGAATACAGTAGGATGATATTAGGATTTTATAGAGAATTCACCAGAATGATATTAGCATTTTGCAGGGAATGCACCAGCATAATATTAGTATCTTACAGAGAATGTATCATAATGACAGCAGTATTTTGCAGGGAATACTACATGATGATATCAAAAATTTTGCAGAGAATCCACCAGGATGAAATTATTTTTTTAATCAGGTTAACATAACAACATTGTTACTTGTTCACGTATTATCAATAATTTTGTGGTCACTATCATCCATAAAAATGCTAATGGTGTTATTAATTCGTTAATACTGAACCTGAAGTTTGCTTAGTTAATAGTTCAGTACTAAGCTAACAGCCCTTGCAAGCCATTTTAAGCCTAGCCAGTTCTCCCTTATAAGGCTCAAACCCTGCACCTTGTGTTTGTAAGGCAAACACCTTTGCCATTAAGCCACACTCCCAACCACCTACTGAGGTTGTAATTTACATTATTACTAAAAGTCTAGACATTTTGGATGCAAACTTAAATATGTTGAGAAATACAATATTCAGGTTGTTAGTGATGCTGTAGGTCAGGTTGAATGCTTGAAAAATCAGTAACGTGCATCATCATTAAAGCAACAGAAATAGGACTGAAATAGCATCAGCAGCCATCTAAATTCAGCATTCTGTTGCCTTCCTCTGATGTTGTCATGTGGTAAGTATTGGCCAATGTTATGGGAGGGTTTACAGCCATCTCTGACGTACTCACGTGGACGTCTTCAGCGGAACAGTAACTATTTCTGCTGTAGCAGTTAAATGCTGCTGTTTTTGATATTCTGTCTTTCATTGTTGTGAGGTTTTGTCCTTTGGCAATTTCAAAACCCAGGGCTTGACATTTTGCATTTTGACCTTGTGGGATTCTGAGGTTGTAACATGGACCCATGTGTGCGTGTGTGTGTGTGTGTGTGTGTGTGT
Organism: Protopterus annectens; assembly: GCF_019279795.1. NCBI lineage: Eukaryota > Metazoa > Chordata > Ceratodontiformes > Protopteridae > Protopterus > Protopterus annectens. Next base: position 1,589,046,061 of record NC_056735.1, on the reverse strand, counting down.
GTGTGTGTGTGTGTGTGTGTGTGTGTGTATATATATATAAATATATATATATGTATATATATATATATATATATATATATATATATATATATATATATATGTGTGTGTGTGTGTGTGTGTGTGTGTGTGTGTGTGTGTGTGTGTGTGTGTGTGTGTATACACACATATACTTCTGGATTAGATTATTGTGAGAAGGGGTAAGTTATTAGTAAATGGTATGAAATAATTATATTTTTCATTGAACTTACTGATCATGTTTATTAATCATTTCTCTCTGTTGTGATTACAGTCTTCTTGGTCTTGAGTCTGTATTCAGATTATTAGATGTTTATACATTTCTAGTGTGCTTCAAACATTGTTTTTGCATGTTATAATACATGCTGTATCACAATGTTAATAACATACTTGTTCTTAGATTGTATAACATATCTACTGAAATGTTTCTTATATACTATACCTGGTCACTGTAAATATATTGCATTAATAATCTCATTCTACTGTATGATTTCAATGAAAGACAACACAATTAGGAATAATTGTCTGACTCAAATTATACACCATATGAAAATACACATTTAGTAGATATTTCAACCTTTTTATGTTATGCTTTGCACTTTACATTTAAAACATCTCTTCCTGACTTACTAATCTTAGCTTCTCACAAAGAATGTTTGGCCTGAAATCAGTACATCTAGCTAATGGATTTTCTGATATAGAGCATGTCTGTCAAAAAGCACATTCTGCTTTGCTATATATTCCTCTGGAGTGTACTTTCTTTCCCTCACCAGAGGAAGAGACGTGCATATAAGATTATTTAATAGCATTTGGTTTGCATGCTTTTTCTATTGGAAAATGAATATTTTTAAATTACTTCTGCAACCTTGAATATGGAAATGACTTACAGGTTTTAGTGAAACTGCTGATATAGAAGAAAAAGTTCATGGCTTTCAGAATAAAACATCTATCTTCAGTAACATATGATATGATAATACAGACCTTGGAAAGCACATATAAACTTTCAGACAAAATAAACAGTAGAAGAACATAACACTGCAATTTTATTGACTATTTCACACCCTTATTACAACATTACTTTTTGATAGAGTAGTACAGTAAATTTATAAGCTACCAACTGACCTACACAAAAGTGTCGGTGGCTGTGACTTAAAATCAGATTATATAATATTCAGTAATACGACACATACACGTCAACACAGCTGTCATAATAATAATAATGCTGTAAACAAAAATGTACAGTTGTGTAAGCAACACCTACCATTACAATAAATCCATCCATCCATCCATCCATTCACAACCCCTTTTTTTCATTTTTGCACATGGGGTCGTGGTGCCACTTCAGTGGTGAAAATCATCTTGAGTGGTGATAATCATCTAGAGCCAAGGTTTGCATCAGTGGGTGGTTTGCCTTGCTGGGTTTTTCCTTCCATATTAGAAATGTGCATGCACACACTAACAGCTATGTCCAGATAAGAGTGACAAATCCACCTACTGCATGTCTATATCACTGCTGCAGTAACCCACAGCTATCTGGGATATATCCTGTCAAGGATATAATATCTAGAGAGCCTTCCACAGCCTTTGGCACCCTCCAAACACAAGCCCAAGTTACTGTTAGCTTGAGCTAACAATGGAGAAAACAGCAACACGGGCAATAAAATGATTTAGAGTGAAGTTAGGCACCCATAACTTTATAAATAGTCTAAATACAAAAAAAAAAAAAAAAAAAGGAGTGAAGAGTGGGTGTAACTACTAAAGCAGTGATTACTGTTATTGTAAGTGCAGCTTATACAGCTGTACTATGTTCCTCATACATTATTACTGCAGTAGTCTATAGCTATCTGGATAGCTTACCATGGCTTGTACATCCATGGAGGAGGAAAGATTAGATTCCAGGAGTCTCTGGAGAATGGTCCTTACAAAGCTTGTTCTAGACCTGGAAAAGGAATCAGATCTGTATAGCATTATAAAGGTATATAGCAAGGACTCTAGCTCTAGGACTCAGCCTCTAGAATGCTTCTAGAGTCCACATATTTCCAATATTCCTTCAAAGAAGACTGGGCTCTAGTAGAATATGCCGTGCCACTACCAGGAAGTGTTTCACTATGGTGGGAATTACTAAATGAAATAGCAAGGGACATCTATCTGGAAATAGTCTGTTTTAACACTTGTTGCTTTTTTCTTGTCTCTTTATAGGAGATCAATGGTTGTTCAGCTTTCCTAAAAGACTTAGATCTGTCATGATATTACCTTAGTTTTCTATGCACAACTAGACTATGTAGAATCCTTTCTTCCTGTTATTTTTTTTTTTGTATAGAAAAGAAAATAGGGATATTGATGGTTTGATTTAATATAAACCACTTTTAGCAGGAATGAGGGATTTGTTCTTAAAGTAGCCCTGCCTTTATGGAATACTAAAATAGGTTCACTGATCATGAGAACCTGCAACTCAAATATCCTTCTTGCAGATTTGAGAACAAAGAGCAAGGCAGATGAACGAATGGATGGATGGATGGATGGATGGATGGATGGATGGATGGATGGATGGAAGGCTAGATAGAGTCTTCCAAGTAATGAACCATACATCAGCCTGATGAGCTGGTTCAAAAGGATATAGATTTAACTTTTTGCAGCACAAACTTAAGATCCCAAGAAGGTGACACCTGTTTGTGAGGTAGTCTTACATGTAACCCTTCTTTCAGAAACTGCTTAACTAAAAATTGAGAAGAAAAGAAAGAGCCATAGTCAGACATGCTGAAGGTTGAAAATGGATCTTGATGGAGTAATACAATAGAATTCCATTTGCTAACATAAGATTTCCTAGTAGTCATGCTTTACTGTCTCCTTTAGTACATGTTGCACATCCTTAGAAACATGGTATCTAAAAGGTATCAAATTTGAATCATCCATGTAGCTGGTTGTATTTTGGTTTCAGATTAAGGTGCTATCAAACTCACTCATTCTGTATAAGTTGATCCTATCTCTGAGGCAATTTATGGCAATTGCACTTGGCCACTTCTAAAAGAAGGGAGAACCACTGGTTTGTGTGCCACAATGAAGTCATCATAATGATCTTATAATAATCCTTCTAGATTTTCAAGATTGCCCTGGAGACCAGTGGCAAGGGTAGAAATGTGTGCAGGTGCATTACTATCCAAGGAAATGAAAAAGCATCTGCAGGATCTATTTGTAAGGAATCAAGGAGCAGAGTTTGCTTAGTTGTCTTATCTGAGAGGAGCCAGACAGATACATTTGAGGGTTCCTCACAACTAGATCTAATCTGGAAGACCCCCTCCTTCAGTTGATGTCTATGAGTGCCTGCCCTGGTCCTGCTCAGTTTTTCTGCCATTACATTTTGCTCTGACTGAATATAGGAATCTCTGATGGCTGGACAGTGGTGAATTACAACCTCCCAAGCTACCTCAGCCAGCACAGAAGGTAAGGCATAGTGCCCCCCTCTTTGTTTATGAACCACATCAATGTGGTGTTTTCTTAAACCACCTGCAAAGGTTTTGGGCAGTACAAGTATTGATGTTATTCTATAGCATAGATCACTGATACATCTCTTTCACATTTATGTGCTTTGGCCCCTCTTGTTTGCTCCAAAACCCTGAACTTTTCCACCCCATCGATATTGCTTTCAATGTAACATTTGATGCATTTGTTGTCACAGACTGAGTAAGGAGTGTGAGTGAAAATTACAGACCTGAGATCAGGGAAATTTGCTCTGTCAACCAAAGAATTTCTTTCCTCAAAAAAAACAAAAAACTAGAATTTGTACGTCCAGTGGTCAAGGATGTTCAGTCCAAACAGATCATAGAAGCCACTGAATTTTTCTCATATGTAATCTGACTAGAGGATTCATGAAATTGCAGAGACCATGAAGACTAGAATTGTGATAATTTCTCTTGCTGATGTCTGAGACTGATATGAAAATTCCAGGAACATTTCTAGTTAACGATCCACTTTTTCTGTTTCAGGAATGCATTTTGTGAAGAGACCAGAAGGCATCTTAGAAAAAAATTCTTTGAAACAGGATCAAAAATTATTTTTTATTGTTGATGAAATAGCCTGATGAAAAAGCCTCTACTAGGATGTTTCTTACCCATGTAATGCAGTCTTATTAGACTTGTGCTGTGGTGCTTGCACCAAGTACTATGAACCCCCCAGTCCTGACACTTGAAAAAAAGACTGTGAAAAAGTAAGCAAATCAGCTAAGTAAGACAAAATGTGGATACTGTGCATTCTGCATTGGGTCACCACTGGATCAAGATATTTTGTAAACACCCTTGTATTAGTAGATAATCCAGAGGGTAATAAAAAGAACTGATAATGTAACCCAGGTGCAAAAAAGTGTAGGAAATTTCTAAACTCTGCGACTATGAGAATATGATGATAAACATCTTTCATGTTTAGTATTACCAAAAATATTGACTGTGCAATAAGGGGTAAGAAATGATACAGAGTCAACATTTTGAATTTTAGGACCTTGGCTAACATGCTGAGGATGGAAAGATTAAGCACTGATATCCAAGAAAACATTTTAGTTTTTTACCAGAAAAAAATTGAAATTAAGTGATTTACTTAACTGGGTGCAATGGGTCTATAAACCCAAGGGTAAGCAAATGTGTGATGACCAGATGAAAAAAAGAAATCTGACTGGTAGAGTAGAGATTCCTACAATAGTGGGTTAGCTGTTTCAATGCAATTTGTAGCACTCTGGTACAACTTTTAGAACCTATTTATCACTGACAGACTTTTGCCAAAAAGGAGAAAGAAGGGTCAGGCCCTGGGACAGATTTAGGGTAGTAGCAGGGAAGGGGGAGGAAGGGTTAATGGAATGAAGAAATAGTCATTCACTATTGCTGGACTGTCAGTTTGTGCACATGCTTCTGCTGTTTGAAAAAAAAAAAGATGCAAAGATTCAGAGGCCTTGGAAAAGGAGGGTTGAAAAGTATTTTGTAACTCCCTGAATAAGTTTTCCTCTTTCATCAAAGTCAGAGATAAGCTCTTCTATCAGCAGATGGTAAAGAAATAGAAAAATCACTGACATTGTCAAAATAAATTAACTGATACTTCAACATGAGCCTGATAATTTAGAATTCTGGTGGTTACGGAGAAGAATATATTCTCTTAATAAATCTGTCAAAGGCTTTTCTATCTTTGTCAGAAGAGGAAGGATTAGCATTTACCAGTTATTTGTTAGCAGCAGGTATAGACGTTGAAATAGTTGCAGGATTAGATCTGGGGTGAGTGAAGTAATATTTGTATGACAGACTTTGTAAATTCTGTCAGTTTTATTAGGGTCTGGATTTTGCGTGTCTGACTTAGTACAAGGGAACATAAAGTGTGTCCCCTACAGCTGGCAAAAGAGGATGAACAAATGTGGCTACTGTTGCATCCACTTGAACCATGTCCTAATATTTTCTCATAGAAGAAGGAATATTAACATGCTTCTACTGACACAGCTTATTCTTTCAGGATATAGTTTCAGAAAAAGAAAAGTCAGTTATATGAGGTTTTGAGGAAACAGAATTAAAGCCAGGTAAATTACTAAGTTTCTGTTTCTTCTTTTCTAGGAACATCCCTAGAAGGAGACTGACTCAAAGTTGGTACCTTGTTCCATGGAAGATATCTCTTCCCTTGGCTACACAGGGATGTACTCCTTGTTGAAATTCCAGTGACAGAAGAAAGTATTTCTCCTGTGCCTGCTAAGGATACCTGAACCACCACAGATGACTTGGCTAACCCCTGATACATAGTGAACAAAATAACTCCACCAGAGGGAGTCAAGGGGGAAAGGTCTGTGATCCAAGGAACAACCAATCCCCAGCAGAATCACCAACAAGCAGCTGAGGCATTGTCTGCACCCATGTTGTAGGCAAAGGCTGTTATTTCTATTTCTTTCCTTGGTTACTGAAGGAGGAGGATCTAAGGTAACACTAACTTTTTCCATCCTACAGCCGAGAAGAGAGTCTGAACCATAGTGAACAGTGCTGGAAAGAGTTAGTAAAACTTTTAAGTTGTCACAAAGTGTACAAAAGCAGACAAAAACACATAAACTTCTGTATGTATACACAGGTCCCAATAAAACACACAAACATTTCATAAACAGCAAACTTTTAAACTTTTACCAGTAAAAGCCATAAATTATTAATAAGCTCTCGCCAGACAACTGGACAAACGTTTATTGGCATTACTGAAAAAATACTTAGAGCAGTACTATTACTGGTGTTCTTAAATGGACCTGGCACAATTTCAGTTAAAATAGAAAATGTGTTGAAGGACCTCCCTGAAGGGAAATGTTCTACCCAGCCATGGATGAAGAAAGCTGACCAGTGGTTCTCTGAAGCCCTAGAGGAACGCTCTCAAGGGAGGCAAGAATGTATTGAGGTATATTGGATCCCAGGCTGCTGTTTTCTTCACTGTCATCTTGGGTGCATGCATGAATGGAGACTTTGAAAGACTGTCCAACTGCTCTATCCTTGGCAGGTTATATTCCCCATAGCTACAAGATACTGCAGCTGTGATACATGAGAAACATAATACTTGTAAACAACATATTACTTGAAATGCTGTGATTCAGACACTCTACATTACAGCATAGATGGAGTATCATCCCACAACAGATATGGTTAGCATCTGCAAAATGTTTTTCAGCAAGTCCTGGAAAATCCATCTAAGTCACTGAAATGGACATCGTCAACATTGTTTTTTCTCTATGGGAAAAGGCATTCACATTCAAGCGGTGTACACTTAAAACAAACAACTATAAAGTCACATATCCTTAAGGCAAGTATACGAATGTAATTGGCCTTGCATTAGACTGAACAGGTTTGATTTGCAGAGTTATTATGAAAAACAATTAAAAAATCATAAACACCCAGCATCACTCTGTGCTACTTATTTTCTCCCATCTGTAACTTTACTGTAGAAAAAAGTTTTTAACCTCCTTTATATACTCTAAAAGGATTACAAGATTATTTTCTTTATTTGGTATGTGATGATTATATTCCTCTTTATTGCATGTTTTAGTACATTGCACATCTTACAATTTTTTTTCTTTCTTCTAGACAGTTTGGAGGACAGGAGTGGAGATTTTTCATCTACCATGACCAGAAAAAGCTCTAACACACACCAGAAGAATCACTGGAAATCCTTTGGCTGTACTGAAGGACTACAGGGAACCTAAAAATGGATTGCAATCAGGAAGTACCAACGACCTTGCCAAAGATGTATTTAGGGTTGGAAGGCAGCTTTACCACAACTGCAATTTCAAGCCTATGTGTGAGGAATACTGTATTTTACTGAGAGATTCTAAAAGTAGACAAATAAATGGAAAAATGAAATGTAAATAATTAGAAGCAAGTCAGCAAAAGGGTGCTTATTTCTTTTATATTAAAAATTAAATTTGCTTTGACTGTTAAATGCAATTAAACTTTACTTAACTGTCTCTGGTGTATTTTATCTGCTACAACTGTGGTTTCAGTGGTTCAGTGGACACAATTTGGTTCCCTTTCTCACTCTCTCACTACATTGCAGAAAAGGGTAAATTTCCCGTTTTGCCCTGTACTGCAATCTTCATTCTAAGCATTTAAAGTTTCAAATCTTTGATCATATGCTTCCAACCATATAAATTTCAAAGTTTTGAAACTTCAGTAATCTGATAGGAATCATTCACATTGTGCAAGTGTTGAAATACACACACACACACACACACACACACACACACACACACACACACACACACACACACATACCTGCACATCCACACACACACACATACCTGCACACCCACACACACACACACACACACACACACACACACACACACACACACACACACACACACACACACACACACACACACACACACACACACACACACACACACACACACATCTACACACACAGATATGTATATATATATATATATATATATATATATATATATATGTATATACAAATATAGATAGGTATGTATATATATATATGTATATATACATGGTTCCACTTGAAATCATCAAATTATCATTTCATTGAATTGCAAACCATCGAGACCAAATCGTCGAAAACCCATTTCATCGAAAACTCATTTCATCGAATCTCAAATCATTGAAAACTATGAGGCAACTACAAATAACATCCCAGACACTTTGTACTATGTGTATGCAGGCAAGCCCCTGCACCCCTATGTGGGCTCCCCCCACCCCGTAATTAAATATACCAACTCCAAGGTTGCACTATAGTGAGGGAAAAAGGTAATTTCCTAACCCCACTTTAGTGCAAACTTGGAGTTGGTATATTTAATTATGGGGGGGTGTGAGCCCCACTTGAGTGCAGGCTTGCCTGCATAAACATAGTAAAAACATTGTGGAATGTTATTTGTAGTTGCTTCATAGTTTTCAATGATTTGAGATTCGATGAAATGAGTTTTCGATGAAATGGGTTTTCGACGATTTGGTCTCAATGGTTTGCAATTCAATGAAATGATAATTCGATGATTTCAAGTGGAACCATATATATATATATATATATATATATATATATATATATATATAGGTTCATAGGTTCATACTATCATACTAGGCTATCTGCCCTGGGGCAATTACAAGCCTAGCCCGATTTTGTTTGGCTTACGCCACCCCTTGATTTGAGTATACTGTGCCCTTTCTAAGGTTTAGTTTACTGTGCCTCTGTCTAATAGTGACACGGAAGTAATCCCCGGGACAAACCTACGATCCCCCATCCACTCATCAAGATTCTTTTTGAAGAGATTCAGTGAGGTGCTCTGCCTAACATGAATTGGAATTCTATTCCAGAGCGAAGGGAGCCTCTGGGTTATGAATCTGTCCCTCCAGCAAGTTCTATTTATTTCTGTGCTGAGTTTCAAGTCCCTTGAGCGTGTGGCTCTAAGGGATTTAGATTTACTGAGGTGGAGCATGTCCATTAATTCTGGATTGGACATAGTTTTATATGTCAGGCATAGATCGCCTCGAAGCAGGCAGTATGCAACTGAGTAGAGCTGGAGTTTTTTTTAACTGAGCAGCATATGGCATCTGCTTGAGTCCCTTGATCCTCTTGGTGAGGTACTTTTGGGGTCTTTCTAATTGCTGCAGGTGTCGGGTAAGGTACATCCCAAAAGGGGCATTATATTCTATGATAGGCCTGATGAGGGATGAATAAAGGGGCACGATTACCTCTCTTGATCTAGATGTGAATCCTTTCATGATGAGGTGGGCTATGTAGAAGGTCTTTCTAACCACTTTGGCAATGTGGTTGTCAAAGGAGAGATTTATATCAACTTGGGTCCCCAGATCCCTAATTACTTTCTCTGTACTTAATGGGTTACTGCCTATGTGGTAATTTGTGGGCACATTGTTTTTGCCAAAGGGTATGACTATACACTTTTTGGCATTTAGCTTTAGACCATGGCTCTGGCACCAGTTATCCATCTCTGTGAGACATTTTTGAAGGATGTTTGTGTCAGCTGGAGAGTCGATTATGGCGCCCAGTTTGCAGTCATCTGCGAACTTGGTGAGCCATAGTCCTCCCACATTGGCCTGTACCTCGGAAAAGTATATACCGAACAAGAGCGGTCCCAGGACAGAACCTTGTGGGACGCCACTTGTGACCGGTTTTGAGTCTGACATGGCTCCAGCAACTCTCACTCTGTGGGTTCTGTCTTTGAGCCATCTGTGGGTTAAGCCTATGTCAGATGATGAAGTTTTCAGAAACTCTAAATTCATATGGTCAAGATTAAATGATCTAGTTTCCGAAAATTGAACAATAAAAAAAAAAAACTAAATGAAAAGCTCCTTGCAGCCCCATATAAGGGGCAGCACCCCTCAAATTCCCTGCAATTTAAATATACCAACTCATAGGTAACACAGTGAGAAAAAGGTATAAATTTCCCTATCCACACTGTACTGCGATCACCGTTCAAAGGCTTAGTGTTTTCAAAAACTTGATCATATGGTCTCAACCATATGAATTTCAAGTGTCTGAAAACTCAGTCAACTGACAGGGATGAATATATATATATATATATATATGTATATATATAGATAATATACATCTCTAGCTGTATATATATATATATATATATATATATATATATATATATATATATATATATATATATATATATATATATATATATATATATATATATATATATATAAATATAAGTATATATGTGTGTGTGTGTGTGTTCATAGGTTCATAGGTTTATACTAGGCTATCTGCCCTAGGGCAATTATAAGCCTAGCCCGATTTTGTTTGGCTTACACCACCCCTTGATTTGAGTATACTGTGCCCTTTTTCCGGTTTAGTTTACTGTGCCTCTGTCTAATAGTGACACGGAAGTAATCCCCGGAACAAACCTACGATCCCCCATCCACTCATCAAGATTCTTCTTGAAGAGATACAATGAGGTGCTCTGCCTAACATGAATTGGAATTCTATTCCAGAGTGAAGGGAGCCTCTGGGTTATGAATCTGTCCCTCCAGCAAGTACTATTTATTTAAGTCCCTCGAGCATGTGGCTCTAAGGGATTTAGATTTACTGAGGTGGAGCATATCCATTAATTCTGGATTGGACATAGCTTTATATGTCAGACATAGATCGCCTTGAAGTAGGCGGTATGCAACTGAGTAGAGCTGGAGTTTTTTTAACCGAGCAGCATATGGCATCTGCTTGAGTCCCTTGATCCTCTTGGTGAGGTACTTTTGGGGTCTTTCTAATTGCTGCAGGTGTCGGGTAAGGTACATCCCAAAAGGGGCATTGTATTCTATGATGGGCCTAATGAGGGATGAATAAAGGGGCACGATTACCTCTCTTGATCTAGATGTGAATCCTTTCATGATGAGGTGGGCCATGTAGAAGGTCTTTCTAACCACTTTGGCAATGTGGTTGTCAAAGGAGAGATTTATATCAACTTGGGTCCCCAGATCCCTAATTACTTTCTCTGTACTTAATGGGTTACTGCCTATGTGGTAATTTGTGGGCACATTGTTTTTGCCAAAGGGTATGACTATACACTTTTTGGCATTTAGCTTTAGACCATGGCTCTGGCACCAGTTATCCGTCTCTGTGAGACATTTTTGAAGGATGTTTGTGTCAGCTGGAGAGTCGATTATGGCGCCCAGTTTGCAGTCATCTGCGAACTTGGTGAGCCATAGTCCTCCCACGTTGGCCTGTACCTCGGAAAAGTATATACCGAACAAGAGCGGTCCCAGGACAGAACCTTGTGGGACGCCACTTGTGACCGGTTTCGAGTCTGACATGGCTCCAGCAACTCTCACTCTGTGGGTTCTGTCTTTGAGCCATCTGTGGGTTAAGCCTATGTCAGATGATGAAGTTTTCAGAAACTCTAAATTCATATGGTCAAGATTAAATGATCTAGTTTCCGAAAATTCGAACAATAAAAAAAAAAAAAAAACTAAATGAAAAGCTCCCTTGCAGCCCCCATATAAGGGGCAGCACCCCTCAAATTCCCTGCAATTTAAATATACCAACTCATAGGTAACACAGTGAGAAAAAGGTATAAATTTCCCTATCCACACTGTACTGCGATCACCGTTCAAAGGCTTAGTGTTTTCAAAAACTTGATCATATGGTCTCAACCATATGAATTTCAAGTGTCTGAAAACTCAGTCAACTGACAGGGATGAATATATATATATATATATATATGTATATATATAGATAATATACATCTCTAGCTGTATATATATATATATCTATATATATATATATATATATATATATATATCTATATATATATCTATATATATATATATATATATATATGTGTGTGTGTGTGTGTGTTCATAGGTTCATAGGTTCATACTAGGCTATCTGCCCTAGGGCAATTATAAGCCTAGCCCGATTTTGTTTGGCTTACACCACCCCTTGATTTGAGTATACTGTGCCCTTTTTCCGGTTTAGTTTACTGTGCCTCTGTCTAATAGTGACACGGAAGTAATCCCCAGAACAAACCTACGATCCCCCATCCACTCATCAAGATTCTTCTTGAAGAGATACAATGAGGTGCTCTGCCTAACATGAATTGGAATTCTATTCCAGAGTGAAGGGAGCCTCTGGGTTATGAATCTGTCCCTCCAGCAAGTCCTATTTATTTAAGTCCCTCGAGCATGTGGCTCTAAGGGATTTAGATTTACTGAGGTGGAGCATATCCATTAATTCTGGATTGGACATAGCTTTATATGTCAGACATAGATCGCCTTGAAGTAGGCGGTATGCAACTGAGTAGAGCTGGAGTTTTTTTAACCGAGCAGCATATGGCATCTGCTTGAGTCCCTTGATCCTCTTGGTGAGGTACTTTTGGGGTCTTTCTAATTGCTGCAGGTGTCGGGTAAGGTACATCCCAAAAGGGGCATTGTATTCTATGATGGGCCTAATGAGGGATGAATAAAGGGGCACGATTACCTCTCTTGATCTAGATGTGAATCCTTTCATGATGAGGTGGGCCATGTAGAAGGTCTTTCTAACCACTTTGGCAATGTGGTTGTCAAAGAAGAGATTGCTATCAACTTGGATCCCCAGATCCCTAATTACTTTCTCTGTACTTAATGGTTTACTGCCTATGTGGTAGTTTGTGGGCACATTGTTTTTGCCAAAGGGTATGACTATACACTTTTTGGCATTTAGCTTTAGACCATGGCTCTGGCACCAGTTATCCATCTCTGTGAGACCTTTTTGAAGGATGTTTGTGTCAGCTGGAGAGTCAATTATGGCGCCCAGTTTGCAGTCATCTGCGAACTTGGTGAGCCATAGTCCTCCCACACTGGCCTGCACCTCGGAAAAGTATATACCGAACAAGAGCGGTCCCAGGACAGAACCTTGTGGGACACCACTTGTGACTGGTTTCGAGTCTGACATGGCTCCAGCAACTCTCACTCTGTGGGTTTCTGTCTTTGAGCCAGTTTGTGAACCATCTTGTGATATAGGGGTTTATATTTAAGCTGGATAGCTTATCTATGATGCCCGCGTGGGGTATTGTGTCAAATGCCTTTGCTAGGTCTAGATAGGCTGTGTGGACTACCTTCCCTTCATCTATGGCTTTGGTGACTGTTTCAAAGAAGTCAACCAGGTTCAAAAGGCAGGATCTGCCCTTGACGAAGCTGAATTGGGTAGGATCTAGTGTCTGTAAGTCCCCGATATCTTTGTTTATGAGCTCCATGATGATCGTCTCCATAGTCTTGCAGACTAAGCTAGTCAGGCTTATGGGGCGATAGTTTCCAGGGTCCATGGAGGCTCCACCTTTGTGGAGTGGGACCACTGTTGCTGTATGCCATTCTGTGGGCACATATCCTGTAGTGAGGCTGAGATTGTACAGCTGTTTTATTTGAGGGATTAGTTCTTCTTGGAGTTCATGTAGGACGCAATCCGGGATGCCATCTGGTCCCATGGAAGCAGTGTTTTTTGCTTTGGAGAGGGCAGCCTTCACCTGAGCATCAGAGATGTTTGGGAGGCAGCCCCCTGCCGGGATAGACACTTGCTCTTTTGGGGGGGAGGGAGTGGAGAAGTTTGTACTGAACCTGTCTGCCAGGATATTGGCGATGTCTGTGGGTTCAGTGTATTATTTGTCGTTTAGAATCAACTCAGAACAAGTCTGGGAGTTGCATCCCAGGTTCCTAACATAACTGAAAAAAGCCTTATGATTGTCTTTACTGTCCTGTGCAATTTTTCTCTCAAAGCTGGCCTTGGAGGATTTTATGAGGGATCGTAATTTTTTGCTAGTACTGATCAGAGATGCCTTCCCTATTAGGGATTTTGCTCTATCATGTAGTATCTTCCTCCTTCTGTTGTACAGTCTATTTATGGCTGGGGTCCACCAGACTGGACGCCTGCCTTTGGATGATTGGGTCTTGGTTTTGTTTGGGATAGCTTGATCCATGCATTCCTGGAGATGTCCGTAGAATGCGTTTATATAGGATTCTGCAGTTTGGGCCATAGTTTCCACTGGCCCTGGGGCCTTGAAAGATTTCACTTCGGTTTTGAGAAGTGAGAGGTTCGCTTTTGAGAAATTTTTCACTGTGGTTTTCTGGGCTGGGGTGTGGTCGGGATGTGGATATCCAGTGAAATTAATTTATGGTCTGATCTTACCAATAAAGGATATACTTCTGGTATGGAGCATAGAGTCCCCATGTTGGTGATGATCAGGTCTAGTATGTTATCTCCTCTTGTGGGAGTGGTGACTAGTTGTTCCATAGCATTTGAGTTTATAATTTCCAGGAACATTTGGGCTAAGGTGCTGGGGCTTGAGTAGTGCTCCCAGTCTATGTTTGGGTAGTTGAAGTCACCCAATATAATGGTGTTCGGAGAGATCTTCATGTTCTCCAATGTTTTCAGGAAAGCCAAGTGGGATTCCTGACTTTGAGAGGGTGGTCTGTAGGATGCTATAAACTGAAAAGCAGTTTTGCCCACTGTTAGTTGCACATGGATGGTCTCCGATACTTCATGCAATGCCACTAACCTGGAGGTGTGGATATCCTTGATAAATATGGAAACTCCCCCTCCTTTTGTGGTTCAGTCTGGGTTTTGGGGCCGAAAAGCATGATATGAGGTATAACCTGGTAGTGCTGGGGTGCTCTCTGGAGCCTTGAACCAGGTTTCTGTCACTGCACAGATATCGATGTTCTCCATACAGAGGAGAGCTTCGAGTGCGTGCATCTTGAGGTTAAGACTTCTGGCGTTTAGCAGCATTACCCTTAGTTTCTTGTACCTTGTGCTGTCTATGTAGGTGGGTTTGACTTTTGAGCCTTGCCTAAAAAAGGCACTATGGGGGTGGCCAGAGCCTTTGCCAGTATCCGAAAGCCCAGTGGTGACAGGTGCAAGCCGTCCCTAGCGAAGCAATGTGGCTTGTCGAGCATGTCATTCCAGGCTGATAGACACTGGATCCCCTTTTAATGACACCAAAATTTTAGCCAATTGTTAAAATCGATCATTTTGTCTTTGTACTGTGGCATCATTCTAGGTGAGGGTAAGATGCTGCTCAAGGTCAGGGTCATACCGGCCTGGGCTACATGATCAGAGAGCTCCTCTATGTCTCTTTTCATGTAGTCCAGGGAGGTATGTCTCAGGTCATTCACACCAGCATGTACAATGACTGAGTCATATTTGTATTTGCTTTGGAGTGACCTGAGTGCTTGTGTTATGTGACGGATCCTAGTGCCCGACAGGCAGCTCACTGTGACCTTCTCCTTGTTCAGCCTGGTGAGTGGGACTTCAGTGTGTCTGACAATAAAGTCACCTATTACAAGAGTATCGGGTGCGTTATTCAGCCTTAAGGGCTGTGGCTGCTTGGCACACTGACTTTGTGGGCTATGTGTTGTGCGTGTTTTGTTTTGGGGTGGTGTTTGCTTGGATGTCTGCTTTGGAGGTCTCTGTTGCTTAGGTAGATTTTTATTTAGAGACTCTGAGTATGTTTTAGGGTATTTATGTGTTTGGTTCGCTGATGTGGTGGGACTATGTGATACTGGAATTGTGTTGTGTGAGGTTACCTTCTCCTCCTGACTGGTTATACCAGTTTTGAGATGAGAGAGCTCAGCCTCCAGTTTGGCTATATGTTTGCATCTCTCACATATATTTGAACCTGTTTGGAGGAGGAGAGGGTTGTCCGTGTACATGAGACAGTTGTAACATTGCCTCAAAATTCCCAGATTCACCAGCTGGGCTGGAGAGGAAACCATTGACTGACCTTTGGCCATGCTAGAGTAATATAGGGAACTGAATTAAGATGATCCAATAGGGGACAAGGTAATCGAAGAGAGTATAAGAGTAAGTAGTGCTTATGGTTTAATAGTGCTAACTTGTAAGATTACTTATTTGGACCAGTGAAGGGCCTTAGGATGAGAATATGGTGTTTAATTTGAGAGATAGAGCAGTTCTAAGGGAAAAAAGTGAAGAGCAGACTTTGTGGAGCCAGGAATAGTTTAAACCCAATTAGGCAGCGCTGCCCATTATTGCGCTATGCACAAAAACGCGCAAAAACGCGCAAAAGATGGTTTTAAGAGAGGAAGCTCAAGGAGTTTGGAATTGACCCAAAATGGCCAATAAAACTACAGTTTCAAGGCAGTAACCACTCCCACAGGGGCAGGCATGCTGCTCAATGTTTATCACTGCCACTGATGAACAGAGAGACTTCCCTTTAGCCCAAGCAAAAAATGGCCTCCAAGAAACTTACAAACAGTTCAGAACAGCAAGCCTGTAACTGAACTTTTTTAAATCTCAGAAAAGTGGGGAAAAAAGTAAGTTTTTTTGTTTTTTGTTTTTTTTAAAGATAGCAGAGGTTCACAAGTATCAACAAGTTATAACAGTGCAGTAAATGACTGTGTTTATAGGGGTCTATGTTATTTGGGGGTCTATTGGGGGTTTATAGGGGTCTATGTTATTTGTTAACATATTGCAAGACCAGTGGATCGCAACCAAAAATACTGGGCTGGAAAAGTTGAACGGCATACCGTCGAATACTACCGATCAACAGAATTTGTTCCTTTCCCTATAGTAGCCTGATCTCTGAATTAGTTTCATTAATTATCAGGGGAGTTAGGGAGTTCAAAGGGGCTTACTCCATGCAAAAAAGATATTTCTGTTGTTTTGTATATTGTCAGTGTTATACCTTATACCTCTTCAATTTTCCTGTGTCATTGCTTTATGTTGCGATCTGACTAGTTTTGTGATGTTTTAATATTGATCTCTCTCGCTCTCTCTCCCTCTATATTATGTATATATAGATATATATATATATATATATATATATATATATATATATATATATATATATATATATGTATATATATGTGTGTATAGGATGCACAAGCCAGTTCATTTCTTTGTGCTGGTCCCAAGCCTGGATAAATGGGGAGGGTTGCGTCAGGAAGGGCATCTGGCATAAAACTTGGCCAAATCATTCATGTGGACACCAGTAAATATTTACATACCGGATCGGACGAGGCCTGGGTTAACAACGTCCACCACCAGTACTGTTAGCCAATAGGGTGCTGGCAGAAATTGGGCTACTGTTGGCCAAAGGAGGAGAGGAGGGGGAAGGCATGGCCGAAGGCAGAAAGAGTTGAGAGAGGACATGCATGTGGTTGGTGTGACAGAACAAGATGCAGAGGACAGGAAGAAATGTAAACAGATGATCCACTGTGGTGACCCCTAATGGGAACAGCCGAAAGAAGATGATGATGATATATATAGATATATATATATATAACGCTAACAGAGCATTGTGCACGCTGCTTGCATTGTATGTTCATTTAAATTGCTTCTACTAGATTTCATAATCTGTGCTAATCTATTATAAGTTTACTGCATATGTAGATAGTTAATGTGTATTCCACACAATTAGGCTGCTTAAGGAAGTTCTGTGGTAGCGCTAACAGAGCGTTTGTGTACGCTGCTTATAAAGAACGCTCTTTGAAATTACTGCTTAAATATCTTGCAGACTGTGTTTATTTTTAATGAAGTAATGTAAAGTAGCAACTTAATGAGTATTGCTGAAGAATAGGATGCTAAAAGTAGTTGTCAGCTCTTAGGTACTGTTTCCTGGTGTTTACAGATGAGTCGAGCCCTCCCTGTTAACCTTTACTTTGCTTTAGCATTGGCCACGTGCAATGCTACCTGAATTGCGTACTACTGCTGTTAGTCCATTATTACCATCTTCCGAGATCGCCTTTTTCTATGTATAAGGCTCACTATACCAATTATTCTACAAATTAATTCAACCTAGTCAGGCCTATACCACCGAAAGAGAGTGGAGTTTCACTTTTCTCTTCTCACATAGTCTTTAACTGTTGCTTAGTATTACATGGTGGAATGTAATGGCCCACACCTAACATTAAATACCCAGTTTCATGATAGGAACCAGCTCAAATCGCTTGTACATGACAGCCACTGTCTTTATTCAGAAACGATCTCCGATCCTGACCTATCTTCTATCTCTTCCACTAAACCTGGTAATACTTTCAGAGGTATTTCAGAGGTATTTTGACCAAGTTCATTAATATTGGGCTTTCTGTAGCATGCTATAGGTAAGATCGCTACATCCTCTGATGTTTACCTAATTTAACTAACTATACACAGCTACCCTCCCATGCCTAGATTACTTGAAAGACCTCAAATAATCTCTCCTGACATTCTGCCCCATAGTAAACCAGCCACTATAATTCTAAATAACTGATACTAGTTATTGCATCTGTGCCGTGGAATAGGCGTGCTCAGGCACAGAAATGAATGGTAATCTTACCGTCAAAACAGTAAATAATATCAACTGCCCTATGTCTTTCTAGCAAGGTAATAGTTCTATCTTCTGTAAAGTTTAGGAGGATTGGAAATTCTGTTCCTACTATAACTCATAATGCTATAGCACAAAAGGGCTTCTTATTTAAAATTTAGTACAACTCCTCTCCATTGTAATTTACCTCCCTAGTTAAACTGAGTCATTCCCCTCACACACACTAGTTGCAGGCAAAAAAAGAACTATAGAAATCTGCAATTTCTAAACATTTTGTTACTTGCTGTGATACCAAATGTAACTATAACAGAGTAGAACTGCATATTTCTCAACTCTTAGAAGCCTGTAAGAGCTGCTAAGTGTGGCTAGTTAATGTTTTAACATCTGTAATTGTCTTTTTTACACTATTGATGACTATTGTAAGCGAGTAGAGCTCTGGATACTAACTAGCCTCATGCAGTAACCAGATTTATATAAGTTTGTTAGTAACTCAAAGCACTGTTGCTGAAGATGTTATTATAACTAAACTGTGCCTGCATAACTTTTTACCTTCTCTCTAAATTGTAACTCTAATCCTTACTATGTTTTCTCTATATATTTATTACCAGCACTGTGTTCCAGTTTGTCCCTGCAACAATTAACTGCTTTTCCTTTCTGGATGCCTCTGAACATTAGGGCATCAAAAAGACATTACCTCACATCTCCCAGAAAAATAACACTTTACCTTCAAAAAGGCATTGCATGTATGTATAGATATTGATACAAAGAAATTACAAAAATCTAAATGTTATAATTGCTAGGTTAGACTAACTAATTAGGCAGACTAGCCAGCAGCCTAACCTCCCATTCCTATCTTTCAATGTCTTCCTACCATACTATTACCCCACTCTGAAACAGATTCACTCACTCTCCCCCCTTATTCCACTAATCCAGTGAAGCACTCTCATTGCTCTATAACGAGTAACAACTAGGTGGCGCTTCTAGAAGTAGATCTCTAAAATACTAGCTTTCTGCTCTGTAATTTTCCCACCCTATTTCTGCAACCGTACCCCTTTTACTCTGTTCTCAGTTTCCTGTATTACCTTTCCACCAGTGCTCCTTGCCCTAAGGATTCCTTTGTCAGTTTCTACTACTCTATCTTCCTTTCCTTCTTCCTGCTAAACTCTGCACATTGTCTCTCATTATCCCACCTTCTGACTTACCTGCTGTTTCTCTCACTTCACTGATTGTCTTCCACCACATTTTCCGCTCTCTTGTCTCATCCCGCTCCGTTCGCCCTACAGGCTCACTCTGCTCCCCTACCCTACCCCCAATTCCCACCCACCCCAGTAGTCCTTCCTTTATACCTCTAGTAACCACACCCCTATCCAAATCATACCAATCAGACACACCCTAACTACTACATCATTGCCCCCTTACAATATCCACCCACCTATTACATAACTCTCCTCCTTCTCCAACTCATTCTACACTTACTATTACTTCTCACTTCATCTCTTACCCTCTCTTCCTAACCATGCAGATAACACTGAACTCTTCTCAACTCCAAATACTACTGATACTATCACTGTTAACGCCTCTCACAGTTTCCTATATCTTAACCTCCTATGAACTACCCATATACTCTACCTTAACAATTCCCTCCTCTCAAACCTCTTCACCTATAACAGCATTGGCTGTGATCTTCAAAAATCCCACTTACAAAACCAACTACCTTCTTGCTAAATTTCACAAAATATCTCATATAAAATCCTATACCCATAAAACTAGAAAATTTACCAACTACTTTTGTTCAATTCTCCAAACCAAACAACATCCACTCCCTCACTCACTTTTAGATGGAGACATTCTTCCAAACCCTGGCCCACAGAACACCCATACCATACAATCCAACAACCACGACCAAACTAAACACATACCTCCAAACATATCTACCAATTCACTGACCATAGCTCATCTGAATATACGTAGTATCTGTAACAAAATTGCTCAACTCCATGCACTCCTTGATGTCAACCAATTCAATATCCTATGCCTATCAGAAACATGGCTTAAACCTTCCACTAAAGACAATGAAATCACCCCACCAGGATATAATATCTTAAGATTGGACCGCTCAACAAAAAAGGGAGGAGGTGTTGCAATTCTACATAAATCACAGCTACAAATCATCACTATAAACCTAAACCACCGAATAGAAAATAATGCCGAAGTAATATGTTCTAAACTCCAACTTAACAAAAATAAATCTATTTACATAATTTGTATATATCTTCGCCCAGGAAATAACATTAACACTCTTGAGTCCATCCTTAGTTGGCTCTCTTCTAATGTTCCACAAGAAACAATAATCCTAGGTGACCTAAACATTGATTGGAACTCTTGTAACAACTCAAACCCCACCTTCCACATTAACCTTCATGGCTTCTCTCAACTTATATCAAGCCCCACCAGAACTAATAAAATTAATAATAATAATACCACCCTAGACTGGATACTAACTAACACTCCCCAACAAAACTATAACTCCAGCACCCTACCAGATGACCTAAGCGATCACACATTGACTTATATAATTAGAAAAAGAACCAACATAAATTTTCCAACCACTTTCCGAACACTACGTTCAAAAAAGCGTTTTAACTCCGAACTTTTTCTAACAGAACTAAAGCAATGTAACTGGTCCCCTCTAAAATCACTGCCTCTCAATGATGCAGTTGAATACTTCAACTCCACATTCTTATCTATCCTAGATCAGCATGCACCAACTGGCACTATTAGAACCAAAACCAAACCAGCACCCTGGCTAAGCAACAATACTAGACAAAAAACTATTAATAGAAACAAAGCCTGGACTAAATGTCGTAGTACCAAAAACCAAACTGACCATCAAACTTTCAGAGAATGTAGAAACAGCACAAAAAAAAGCCATACTATTAGATAAAAAGAACTACTACCTGCATCTACAACAAACATCCAATAAGGCACCAAAAAAATTCTGGTCCTCCATCAATAATCTTCTATCCCCAGACCAATCTATTACACCCAACCCACAAGACTTGAACCCTGACAACCCTAGACAAACAGCTAATGCCTTTAACGCCTTCACAAATACTATACAAAATCTTGCAAGTCACCTAACCCCTGATACCTCAAAACTACTTCCTTCTTCAGTAAACACATCCTGCTCATTTCACTTTCTTCCTATTTCCACATCATATATCTCATCCTTGTTACAAAAGCTTAAACCTTGCACCCCCTCAGCAGACAATCTCCCTGCTGAATTCCTGCAAATAGGAGCTAAAGCCATTGCCTACCACATTTCTTTATTAATAAACAGATCTATCAATGAGAAAAGTCTCCCTGAAATCTGGAAAATATCTCACATTATCCCACTACATAAAGGAGGAAAATCTAATGAATTCTCTAATTATCGTCCCATAGCACTGTTATCCCCTCTTACCAAAATTATGGAAAAATGTATCCACAAACAACTCCTAAACCATCTTCTCCAAAACAACTTACTTGCCAACTGTCAGCATGGTTTTAGGCCTTCACACAGTACTACCACTGCATTGCTCTCTTTCACTAACTCCATTAACAGTAACCGTAACAAAAACAATCTCTCTTCAGCACTATTCATAGACCTATCCAAAGCCTTCGATATGGTGAATCACCAGCTACTCTTGCACATTCTCAATACTCTCTCACTTGATCTCCACAGTATAACTTGGTTTAAATCTTACCTTGAAAATCGACAACAAGCAGTACTCTGGAAAAATTCAATATCTGACCTCCTTCGTATTTCTCTAGGTGTGAAACAAGGCTCCATCCTAGGACCACTTCTATTCTCCATCTTTATCAATGACCTTCAATCAGCTATCCCATATACTACCTGTATTTAATATGCAGATGACTCCACTATAATCTGCACCGCTACCTCTCAAATTGAACTTCTAACTCTTACCCAAAAAGCTTTTAACACAGTAGAACAATGGTTCTCACAACACTGTCTTCTACTTAACCCCAAGAAAACAAAACTACTACTCTTCTCACCAACACGAAAGCACACCCCCCTAAATTTCACTATTACTTCCAATAACAGTACCAGCATCTCTCCTGATACCACCACAAAACTTTTAGGAATTACTATAGACAATAATCTTAATTTTGAAATTCACATTAACTCTATCATAAAATCTGTGAACAAAAAAATAGGAACCTTATACAGAATCAAACCCTTTCTTACTCCAACTACTAGAATTACTCTAGCCAGAACTCACCTCATCTCTACTTTACTTTACGCATGCCCTATCTATACCAATCTCTCAAAAAAAAATCTCAATAAACTTGCTATATGTTACAATAACATTGCTAGATTTGCTACCGGATCCCCTTTTAGGACTCATCATGCCTTAATCTAAAACAACTAGGTTGGCTGGAACTTCCCAATCAGATTAAACTTCAACAACTTATAATAGCTCACAAAACCCACTACCAACCCACTAAAACTCCAATACTCATGAGCCTTATCACCCCTTATTATAACCTCAAACATTTACGGTCTTCTAACAAACTTTTGATCAACACCACTTTACCCAATAACTCTGCAGGAGACTGCTTGTTCTCTAACGCAGTGGGAAAAGTCTGGAATAAACTACACTCAGACATCTCAACACTGACTTCTCTCCAGTTATTTAAGAAAAATCTCAAAAAGCATCTTAACAAAACATGTCTATGCCCATGCATTAACCCAGACTAACCCTGCTCTTCCTTTCCTATCTACCTGTCCTCACCTCCAACCTAACTTCATCAAATATCTCTGTAGGGGACATTTTAGCTCAACTTTACGCTTAGTTTGAAATACTACCCTCATCTACTACTTATCCCTGAAGTCTCTCCCTCTCTTTCCTAAGACTATCCCTGTTTCCCTTTATTAACAGTAACTCTTCTACCTCCCCTATAAAATGATCATATCCTAAACTACATCTAATCTATCTGACACCTTTCATTCTTTCCCTCACCTCCCTCACATTTTCTTTTCCTTCCTTACAAGATGTCTTTAAATTACATTTTTGTATGAATATTATGCTAAGCAAATCACACAGTAAGTGATTTTGTCAACAGTATTGTGTTCTTCTCTTCACATAGCTTATCATTTAGACCGACTTAATAAGTAATCTCTCAAAAAAAAAAAAAAAAAAAACTTTTACATTACTGCTGTTGGAATTTTATTACTGTTACTATTTTTTTGTCTTCCTTTTTTAAACAATGTATTAACAATTTGGAGCTTTTCTCCCCGGGCCTCTACTGAAAATGGACATATATCCAGCTAGACTATCCCGGTCAACAAATGTAAAATAAAATAATATAAAATAAAATTAAAAAAAAAATATATATATATATATATATATATATATATATATATGTATATACACACACACACACACACATTCTGTGACTGCATTACATTAATATGAAAAACATGCACACACTTATAGACATACTGATCCAGGCAAGCTAGATCTTGGCCAGTATGTAATGGCTATTCAGGACAGGGGTGTGGCTCTTCATGAAGGAACTGAGGATCCTGATAAATATTTAGTTAAACTTCAGGATGAGATGAATGTGATTATCATTGTAATAGTTGCCCCAAAGATATTTCCTACACCAAAGAAAGAAAATAGGGTTGATGTCATTGAAGCATAAATTATTCCCTTTGGCTTTTGAGAGGTATGCCATCCTGCAGAAATGTGTCCACTTTGACTAGGGAGCATTTTATAATCATTGTTTACTTGAGTATCACTCAAGACCTACTGTATATAGATTGGAAGGTGCAAATTATATGTACGATAAAAAACAAACAAACTTCTAAGGAGAGCTAGGGGATGGAGAATAGTGTGTTCACTGGTTTGGTGATTTTTTTGAAATTTTATAAAGAGCTAAGAGTTCTTTTGATTAAGAGCAAATTGGAAGACTATTACTTTTCTGGACTTAATGTTTGATGCTGATACATGTTTTTTGCTTCTTGCAGGACAAGTTGGAAAGGTTAAAGGAGAAGCTCAAAACTGGTTATATGTAGTTAAGGCCCAGATGAAGGAGATGACGGAGCCAGTTGGGTTATTAAAGTTTGCTTGTTGAAACAGAGGGTCAGGCAGGGTATTTACTACAGTTTTAGCAAACATTTTGAGAGGCAGTAGAGAAAAACACCACATATTGAGAGTTAAATGAGCAGTCAAGGAAGATGTGAGGATATGGAATAATTTTAGAGCATTACAATGACATAGTGATGTGGCAGGATGACAGTGTCTCATTCGATGGTTTACAATTGTATAGTGATGCAGCTATAAAATGAAATTCAGCAGGATGGCAGAGCATTTGACTTGGGTGGCAACAGTGGTTTGACAGGAAGGTAGTTTTCTGTTCTGATGGTTTGCACCTGGTACTTCTAGGATTTTGGCTATTGGTAAAGGCCCTTGCCTCCCCATAGTGACTTTTTAGGCAATGTCTCGAAAACAAACTTACCAATGTGAAATTTGCCAATCATAACAAAATAAGGGTCCTGCTGCTAAATGCTAGGAGTTTAAACCAAAAATTGTACACCCTGGAAGCACTTCTATCACTGGAAGATATAAATGTCTGTGCAGTCACAGAAACCTGGTTCCACGTCTCAGAGCATACCCCGGCCTTGCAAGGTTCATCTTTGGAAAAGCAAATAATAAAATTTCCCAAACTGGCATTTTATTTTAATAAAATAGTAAGACCACAAATGTCTGATATAAATGGGGGGCCTGCCCTGGGCAGATATTTTTATCCATGAGTGCCATCCTGTGGATAAGATGGGGATGGGAGGAAGGAAAAGGTTAGATGGTGCTAATGGTTTGGATGGGTTAGTCTTTGGGAGGGTGTTAGGTTTGGGAATGGTAGGACTCAGACAGGAAGGTGTCAATAGACAGGATAGGATATTATTAGTAAAGAGGAAGAGGGTTAAAAGGATATTTAAGTTAGTGAAGTTGGAATGTCCGGTTTCTTTACTTGGGCAATTGGGAATATTTTTTACTGCTCAGTCCTCAAGTGACCAACAATGTCATAGTGAATACTTAAGGTGAGTTGAGTTTCCTTAGGACTTGTGAGAGGTAGGTAGGTATAATTTGATGTCCTTGGAAGAAAGTCCAGTGGTTTGTGCAGTAGAATTAGTCTATAAAATGACCCTGTCATCAGAGGTATAGGGAGGGGGAGTAGAAGAATTGTAGTGTCAGGTTCTGGTTAGATGGGGTAGTTAAGGCTAGCCATTAGTTAAGGTTGCTTTGCAGTGGTGGAAAGGGTCACCATAGCAATTTGGGTAGCTGGCCCTTTTGCACTCAGTTATTCCTGCATGAAATGGCAGTTAGAAGGTGGTTCTGGTTGCCTACCCTGGGGACTGTCAGCTTTAATTGACTGACTCACTAGATGCCTTCAGTCCATCAGACAGGTTGAAGACAAAGTCAGGACTGGGCACTGTAGTGGATGTTAATTCATGCAGGTATTGATCATATTATGTCAGTACCTCTCCAGCTTTCCCTTCCCACCCATTGGTAATGGCTGCAGTAGGAGCTTACCTTTTGCCAGTTGTAGAAGGTCCTGATTGTCTCATCAGTACCTATGAGGGTGCTGGTGTTCAATATCTAGCATGTAGCCATGGAGGGTAGCATCATGGAAACTGATTTCAGTGCCAAGGAATAATCTGCCCCCTCCTTGGTTATAATTGGTGGGCAAGCAGCATGGGGGGGGGTATGCCTTGATCTGTGGGAAGTCCATGTTTTGCCATCTGATATCGCCAGTACTTCTTCTATCTTTAATGTTGAGAGCATGCACATAATTTTGCTGCAGGTTTGTTAATGCTGCCAAATTTTGAGTTTCTCACTTTTTTATTGCTCAGAAGCGCATGTTGGTAAAAACTTTGCTAATAAATCTCTGTGGATTGTAGTTATCGGTTAATGCAGGCAGTTGTTTTGTCCTATCTGATTCAGAAACTATACAGATGCAAGCCCGAGGAATGTTTCACTTACAGCTTAGTTATGGCAGTGTTTATTTGTATTGCACTTAAGTCATTGTTCTTCCCTGTCAAAGGACCACTACGGGAAAAAAATTGAAAAATATATATTTTTTAACTTTTCCTTAAGTTTGGCTCATTGCAAACCTGTATGCACCAGGCAGAAGTAGTTACTACTAATTTTATTATTTTTGTAACCCTGACTGACCTCCTGGGGGCAGACATCCCGATGAGAGTTTGTTTTGTTCTAAAGATGTAAGACCACTGTTTCTGAGATTACAGTGCCCATAGCTGGCCTGTCATATAAGACTTCCATTCACTTAGAATGGTAAAAAAGGAAAGAGCAGCTAAGTTTGACAAGCCTCAGTAAAAGTATAATTTACTGTCACACAGTGCCTTTTACAAATGTGTTTCTTACGTTGTCTTAAACATTCTGTGAAAAAATCTTCCCGAACTGCCAGCTCATTGCTAAAATAACAGTTTATTCAGACATTCAACTTTGATCTGTTTCAGTTCATTCTCAAGTTACTCCTCCCATATTCCCACCCTCAGCTAGAAGAGTTTCACATTTCCTGCCCTGCAAGGTTCAGCTAATTTGAATGACAATACACATCAGAGTTGCTTGCAGTCAGCCAGGTGTGCCTTTGAAACTGTGCCCTCATCTCTCTCCTTACTGCTATCATCTGAATAGCTCTTTCACAGTAAGTCAGGGTAGAACAGACCTCCTCCTTCACCCACACCATTGCAGCATTAGCATTTTTACCCCTGCTTCCCTCCCTTACATCCTGTTTCCCAGCATGCCATCACTGAGTATTTCTCCTCACTGCACTACCTTCTCAGTGTACTTTTATCCTTCCACCCTGCACTTTTACTTTTCTTTTCTTTTCTTTCATTATGATTAAGTTTTCTTCCTCTTATACTTATCCTCCCTAATTTCTCCTACTTCCCTGTATTATACACATTTTATAACCCTTTTATATCTTTTCAAAGGCACATCCTACCCAACTTACTAACATTGAAGCTCTATCTCTTTCCCTTGGTAATAATCACTGTATTTTTACCCTTTTTCAACTCATTTCTCAATTTCTGTATCTTCTTTATTTCTGTATAACTGAAGTTGATGAAATAATTCTGCAAGCATATTCACCTTAGCTACATTACATAATGTATTTATCTTGTTTTGGCACTAGCCTGATGTTAACTAGTTTAAAGTGGAGCTTTTCTCCCCGGGCCTCTACTGAAAATGGACATGTATCCAGCTAGACTAGCCCGGTCAACAAATGTAAAATAAAATAAATAAAAATAAATAAATAAATATGCTTTTAGCAATCCCTAATGTAAAGGTTTTTAAGTATTCTTCAGAACATGCCCATAACATACACAGATAACAATTAATCTGGGCCACTGACAGATTTAGCTATGACTGCAAATTCATACTCTAACCAAAATGAATACTCATATTTGCTTTACACAGCATTGTAGTCATCTGCATTTTTATCCATTAGGCATGCCACTGATGTGTTCTTCTGTTTGCAGTTACTACTGCTGTTGTGTGCACATATGCATTGCTTGTATGATATTTTTGAAACAACTTGGTACTTTCTTTACTTCATGCTATACACTGCCTACTCTCACTGTTCCATACAGTGTGCACACTGTTCTTACTTTCTCTCAATTTTCTTTTGCAGGTTGCCACAACTAGGGTTACCACCTGTCCCACTTTGCGAGGGACAGTCCCTCTTTGGGCAGTTGTGTCCTGCAAAAAAATTGAAAAAATGGCAAATGTCCTGAGATTTTAGGACAAAAATATTTCCTGTATTTTATGTAATAGTTGCATAAAACAGTCATTCTGTATCTGAAACACCTAAATGCTATAAGAAACAGAATAAGCAACTAAAATGCTACAAGAATAACCTTTTATTTAGGCATAAAAGTGAAGTTCTGTCCTTTGTACTTGCTGTGGGTATGTTTTGCCCTGCAAAATCTGACGTTTGTACCCAAAATATCCCACTTTGGGCATTTGAAAAGGTGGCAACCCTGGCCGCAACATGCTGTTCTACTCTATATACAGAAATTAACACTTTTCTCCAGGAAGCTATATAAACCAGACTACCTCTAACAGTATGGTTTACACAGTCATTTTTTTCTGTAATTGTGACTGTTATCATATGAATTTAGTTCTTACAGCAGGGATCAAACATGAGAGGCCCTTTATCCCGGGAACATCAACAGAGCAAATGAGATGTTAAAAGTGTAAACCCCAACTAATATCTATAACAGGGCTGGATAAATTTGGATTCATTAAAAAAAGGGTGCAAAGGGCAAACTTTGGGTTTTAAATAGCTGAGCTGAAACATCAAAGTACAGGCAACCCAGCAAATGTACAAACAGCGCATGGCAACAACACTATATAAACACAAAGTTATAAGAGACTCTTTAAAGTTTGATAAGACACCTTTCAGCTATCTTACCATCTATAAGTGCATAACTTGTGAAGCCTGATGAATAACAATGACTCTGGCTTTCAGTACAGGAAGGGGCAAGCTGAGCTAACAGGTATCCTGCTGAGGAGATGAATTCATTATGCAGACATCAAGACTGCTCAGTGAGTAACTTCAATTGACTGTTCAGCAGCATAAGATGAAGAAGGAGGTGTGATGCATGTGTGTGGGAACCCTAAGTCACAGACAACAGCTTAGCATATTCACAGAAATCCTAACAATAGCATCAGATGAGGTATGAGCAGAGTCATTTAGGAAACAGGTTTTTAAACCAAAAGAAGAAATCAATGTCAATAATTACCTAGTTCTTCTGTCACCAAACAGTTACATTGAAGCATACACAGCTCACCAGAAAGTAGCTACAATCAAATGGACAGCCATATTTCTGCAATTACTATTCCACTATACCATCTAACTTTACATTACAAGTTTTCTTACAGGAATTCCAGACTGTTTATGAAAATCACATAAAGTAAGGCACGTCAACAAATGGATGTCAGGCATTATGGTTGACACCGACTATTGTTCAGACCACACTGTGGCATGTTCACACAACTGTGAAATATACTAAAGTGCACTCATCAGACCACATAGCAGTATCACTGTGGCTTCCAGGTACAGTTTATAGCACAATGTCAAATGTCAGGTATGAACACTTTATGAGAAATTCTTCTTCCCGACAATTACTACATAGACATGCAAGCCTTATCCAGAACATGTTAGATGAAGTGAAGCAAATGCTGTGTATTTGTGCATACTTGCCACCTGTAAAGCATTACTAAAATCGTATGAAGCAAAACTGGAAACCCCTTTCTTCTGCACTATCACTGTAGGTCCATCAAATCATGTCTAACAACCTGGCATCAGTGTCTCTAATCACTGATGACAACTGGGCAGTTAGTGAGAAAAGATATGACCCTTGGTCATGTGTATAGTTCTCACTGACTGCACATTTAGAACATCTTCTACTCTTGATTTATACTTTCAAGAAATTTCTTCCTTTTAAGATATCACCATGCTCCCTTTTTTGGTGCAAAGAAAATAGGTGTTAAATTTGAATTTTACTGCTTACTCCTGTTAACGTTTATCCACTACCAAAAACAAAAATTATGGTAAGGTTTTAATGCATTCCATAAAGCATCCATGTGCCCTCTATTGGCTGTGTGACTTCCATAAAACTCAGCAGCCTTACATCAATAAGCTAATGGCAGTCCGGTCTGTAATTCCCTATTCTGGGTTATCTTTGGCAGCTGCGTTGAGCTACAGCTGGATGCATAACCAATGAACCTGCAAAAAATAACCTGTCAGTTGCTACTCAGTGTAGGTTCACTGACAGGACGCAGTTTTGAAATGGATGGCATGATGCTATGGAGGAGGATGGACATCCACTGTTTCCAGGGTCAAGATGGAAGGGCAGTGCAGCCAAGGCACTTGACTTGGGATCCACAGTTCATAGGTTGGTACTAGGCTATCGGCCCTAGGGCCTATACAAGCCTAGCCATAACAATTCCCTACTTCTGTGTATGAGAATAGGCTAGAAATGCTCTGTGAATTGTGGTAAGAGAAAGGGTTCAGAAGGCAGTGAGGGATACTGTTTGACTAAGTAACAGACTCATGTCGATCACATTCCAGTGTAATGATAGTGCAGCACTCATGATCTCATTCTATGCCCCACTGCTGAGTTGTGACAGTGAGCCAAAGAGTGCAGTACTCATAATCCCATCCTATGCCCCACTGCCGAGTTGTGATAGTGAGCCAAAG
Organism: Protopterus annectens; assembly: GCF_019279795.1. Taxonomy (NCBI): domain Eukaryota; kingdom Metazoa; phylum Chordata; order Ceratodontiformes; family Protopteridae; genus Protopterus; species Protopterus annectens. Next base: position 1,589,015,481 of record NC_056735.1, on the reverse strand, counting down.
AGTGCAGCGAGACATTAGTTTGCAGTACCTACTACATAAAGCTGGACTTCATGAATCGGTTTAGCTAATGGGTGACTTCAATGCACATATTGTGACAGACAGAAAAGGAAATCATGACTGCCTGGCTCCACATGGGTGGGGCAACAGGAATAATAGAGAGGCCATTCTAGACCTCTGTCTGGCAAATCTCTTGATAGTAGCCATAACATGCTTCATTAAGAAAGACAGTCACAAGTTCACGTACATGAGTGGCCTATACCAAATCAGGTAAAGTTCCCCTACTGAGAAAAGGGTACTGGGATATGAACATAGATTGTATAGTCTTCCTCAGTAAAACAGGTGGCCCGCAGCATAAAACACTGGTTTCCATAATCATCTGCAAGCAGTGGACAAAGAGGGTGCTAAGGTCAACAGAGACCATGGTGAAGATCAGGAAGCTGACTGGAGATAGATTATGACAGTTCAAGTATTCAGTCATGCCTCTACCTCCCTAAGGAATGGTTGAAATAGGTCTACAGAAAGAATGGCGGCACCTTAAAACAGCATGTGTCAGGATTACTAAACAGAGTTGTGGCTTGTCCATGTATGTCTATAAGGTACATAAGGAAAGCATGTGGTGTAATGCAGCAGTCAAGGATCTCCACGAACGAAATACAGAGTACAGAAAGAGTGGGACAGTGGATTAACCACCCAGGCTAGGAAGGAATGGAGGTTGACTAACAAGGAAGGTAAAAGAGCAGTTGCATTAGCACAGAAAAGGGCATTGGAGGCACTCAACCAGCTACTGAAAAAGAGACTCTGTAGTTGTCACAAAGACACAAAAGCAGATTGCAAGGCCACTACACCCAGATAAAGAAAACTGACAGACACACTTCATAAAAGATGGCAAAGCAACATGCTCATCATTCCGCAGAACATCAAAGGCAGACTGAGGGAGTACTTACAGCAGCTTAACAATCACATTAACCCCACAGATGCTGTATTTCACCAGAAACAGGCTATGATAGAGTCAAACATGATACCACCCTGGAAGAAGTCAGACTTTCACTAAGGGAAATAAAGTCAAGGAAAGCAGCAGGCTCTGTGCAGGTCACAGTGGACATCTTACAGATGCTGGCTGAGGTAGGGGAGAATTGGCTCCTGAAGCTACTTGTAGCAGCGTGGAGGGAAAGGCGTACCCCCAGGTGAGTGTCGAAGAATCATACTTGTGCCAGTTAACAAGAACAAATGGGACATCCACAACTGTGATCCATACAGAGGCATCATACTGCTGTCACCTTACATGAAAGTTGTGAAGAGGGTGATTCATAAATGGATATGCAGGATAGTGCAATGTAATAAGGGTGATGAGCAATTCATATTCAGATCAGGATGCAGCCCAACAGACCCGATGTTTGCAGTGAGACAGTTGCTAAGAATCTAGAGATGAGGAAAGAGTCCTAATTCTCATTCCTATACTTTGGTAATACAGATAATATGCCAAGAACGCTGCCTTGGGCAGAACTGTGGTTGTTCAAATTCCTAGAATCATTCTTAGAATTAGTGCTGTCTAAGTAGAAGGACCAATGACTGAAGTACAAACAGTTTCCGTCTCACATCCAGGGCAATCGATGCACTCATAAGAGGATCTGTTTTTCTATGTAATTCCGAGTAAGTTATAGAACATCCCAAATTGCCAATCACTAATAGCAAGTAGTAATTTTTCTAGTGGGAAGGACACAATGCCCTTTCTGAAGAATGAGGTGATGCAGATGGAAATGGTGCAGTTCCCTGGTTACAAACCATATTACCCACAACGTATATTGCTCAAGTTTTGTCATTTTCCAAAACTATAGGTTTGAGGTGACTGGCATCTATTTCAGTCAAACCACTTGATGTCCTGTAGGATTCCACAATGATGATGCATCAGTTAAAAAAAAATAAAAAATGGCATTTCTTACTGGCTGCGCAAATGTTATTTGGACTAAGAAAATGTATTTACCTCTCACTCACATATCACAGTAGCTGACATCTGAGGATTTTCTAATGAGAATTTTTTTTCTCATGCATACCACCATGGCGACACCAGCCATTTAATGACAGCTAACATTTTTGTGTGAGCCATTAGCTAGGCAGCAATATTGGGCATAGGTAGAGGAAGTGCAAAACAATTGTCTCAATTCTGAAATGTGCTGTACTCCCCTGTAGTAAATCTTATCACATAAAAGGAATTGTTTTTTCCTTTCTTTTTTTTTTTAATAACTGATCACTCCTGTCTTCCAGAAGTCAAGGACTAATGAGTCTAAACCTGAGTAAATTGCACATAAAAAGTATGTGTGTGTGTGTGTGTGTGTGTGTGTGTGTGTGTGTGTGTGTGTGTGTGTGTGTGCGTCTGTAAATTAATGCACAAGTGCCTATGATGTATTACTTCTATTGCTTCATATGAACTTTTTTTTAAAGGAACAATACTTGCTAATAAGTAAAGCATGTGTACATGCTGGCTTTTCACTCAGTGTATCATTTTGTGGCTGTATATATGATTAATAAAAAATAAGAAAAATATGGAAAAAAAATCTGTTGTAATCCACAGTGAGTATTATTTTTAGACTTTACACTGCTGTTGAAATGTTTTTTTACATGACTTGCATCTCTCTTAGACTAACTGCACAAAATTATTATAGAACTGCATACAGATGCCTTCTTTGATAGCTTGACACTGATTATTACTTGAACAATAACATTTCACTGATAATGTATTACATAGTGCATATTCAGATTTTGGAGTTTTCCCCTGGGTCACATCTGCACATGGCCTGGTCAATTGAGCCACGCCGACACACTCATATATAAAGAGATACCTATGCACACAGACGTGTGTGTGTGTGTGTGTGTGTGTGTGTGTGTGTGTGTGTGTGTGTGTGTGTGTATATATATATATATATATATATATATATATATATATATATATATATATATATACATACTGGTCTACTACGTTAAACCGACAGTCCACAACACTGACACCCACAACACAGACACCACAAGAACGAAACCACAAAAACACGAAAGTTCACATGCCCGACAAACCACAATACCGACAGTTAACCAAACAAAATGTTCGCTGTTCCACACAACACAAGTACACCAACAACCTAAAAACCTACACTACACCTTACACACAACTATCTATGCACTAACCTTAACCCAAACCCTAACCCTAAGGTCCGTCACTATTGCACACTTACCTTACCCACACCCTAACCCTAACTCACTTATTCTGCCCCTAACCGTCAAGTCCCTCACTATCGCACACTTACATTACCCGCATCCTAACCTCAAGTCCCTCACTATCGCACACTTACCTTACACGCACCCTAACCCTAAATCCCTCACTATCTCACACACACACCTTACACGCCCCCTAACCCTAAATCACTCACTATCACACACTTACCTAGTCGTGCTCACATGTTTCCCATGTCGGTGTTTTCGCTGTCGGGATTCTGAGTTGTCGGTTAACTGCTTCGTCGGTCTTCTGGCGTCGGTGATGTCAGTGTCGATCTTCCGAGCTTTCGTTCTAACGTAGGGAACCCATACATACACACACATATACATATACATATATATCTCAATGCTATTTTGCACAGGAACTTCACACTTAGTAGGATTATACACACACATTAACTCATATGTACCACAGGGAAGGGCCATGGCTTCATCAAAAGAGAAAGGGTGCAAAATGTAAAGTTTTGGTTTTAAACAACTGAGCTGTAACTTCAAAGTACAGTCAAACTAGCAAATGTACAAAGTGCCCATGGCATTAACACTGCAGAAAGACAGAACATCATAAGACACTCTCTAATGTTAAAGACAGATAAGTTATGCAGATAACACACACCTTTCATGTGTCTTGGTATCTACAAGTGGCTAACTTGTGAAGCCAGATAAATAACAAAGTCTCTGTGTCTTAGAAGAGGAATAACCAAGCTGAGCTAACAGGTATCATGCTGAGGTGATGAATTCACTATGTAGACATCAAGACTCCTCAGTGTAACTTCAATTGACTGTTCAGCAACATAAGATGAAGGAGGTGTTATGCATATTCGTGGGAACTGTAAGTCAGGCAACAACTTAGCATATTCACAGGAATCCAAACAATAGCATCCAAGAGGCATGAAAAGTATCACTGAGGAAACCAGTTTTTATACCAAAATTGCACATTGATATTCAAGTCGTGCTTGATTCACAATACAGTTTTAACTCCAGAAAGTAGCTCCAAGCAAATGTACATCCCTATATGTGCAGTCTCCCTTCCACTCGCCTAGGAAACAGCCATGTTTTCCACATGGACGTGTGAGTCCATGCATCTTGTTAGATGAGAATATTTTGATGTTAACATAATGGAATTAATAGACATCACAGTTGAGATCAGTACCATCTTGTACCATCCAGACTATCAGTTGCTGTTTTCTTAAAATGTGTTCCATACCAACCATTTTAAATATGGAAGAAGGGGTAAGAGATTGTGTTATGAGAGGCTCTTTAACTGTGTCAAGTGGTTTAAGACAAAAGGTCCAGAACTGACTTCCAGGCAGTTACTCTTTTTTTGCTACAGTAACATTCAGGAGTTACAACCTCTTCCCCACTGGATGAAAGGAACTATTCATATAACTCCCTCCCAATGAAGTATGTGTTGCAGGACTGGAGGGAAGACGGGGGTTAGGTCTCTGGACATGAAATAATGAACATCCTGTGCAAGACTGATCTCTTCCCACTACGTCAGTCTCAGAACCAATTTGTGTGCAACAACCTGTTGCCAAAGAGACAGAAATGCATAATCTGACTTTAAGGAAGTGCGACAGAACGCCAGGGAGGAAAATGGCAGAGCGCCCTTTCCATGCGCATTCCGAAGTCGTTGCCTCCATCCCCTATGATGATTAAATTAGTCCATGTAGCCCAATGTGATTTCATTCATGATAGCAGAACTTTGGATAACACTATAATACATTTGTATCAATGCAAGATGCCATCAAAACTTGGACACCATGTCATGATTTAGAAAAGAAAGGCATTTGACTTAGAAAAGACTTTTGAAAGTGAATTGATATTTCTTGTTTCAGGTTTTGGTCTATTCAAGATTCCCCCAAAAATGTACAGCACTTCTAAAGGATTTGTACTTGGATTAAAAAGATAGATTTCAGATTGATGCTAGTGATTAAATATTTGGCAGTTAGTGCAGAGGATTACAGCTCTGAGCTGTTAATGAGCTGCTTCCTGTAATCAAGTGTTGAGGGTTTGAGTCATTCGAACTGCATTTGCCTACTCTGTGACTCTGATCAAATCATGTGACCAAACAACACTTCTAGATAGCTCCTGGAAAGGGGCACTTGTGTGCACTGGGCTTACCTGGTTAGCAAGTGTATAAAATAAAAAAAAATGGTGCTAGTTATTCCAAACATTTATTTTTTCCATGGTATGTACCAGGGCTATTCACTGTTGCCTCTGCAAACTGCTGTGTATTTACAGCATCTAGCCCAGCTTCTTAGAGACTTAGGGTTACATGGGTATTTGATTTGTGGGCTTAAAAGAAGCAGATGCTTGGAAATTAAATTTTCCTTAAAAACTGCCCCTGAATTTACTGCAGCACTTAGTTGCACAAAGAGCGACTAGTTTAGGTGTCAAGGAGCATTGTCTCTTGATTTTAGTCACAGATAGCCTTGTAGAAGTCTATTATCTCACATTACCCAAGCCAGCTTGTTGTAAACCCTTCTACCATCCCCTTGTAGATGATGTAACAAGGACCTGTAAGGATGGATATATACTTTCCTATTATCTTTGCAACCAGTTTGGTGGATATGGGCATCCTAAGGCAATGTAGCAGCTGTCTCATGATTACTGACTAACAACTAATTTTTAAACAAACTTGATATATTGTATGAGAGACATGAACACAATGTTAGCAGAGACAAGGCTCTCACATCTAAGCACTTACAATTCTAAACAGGTTGTCAGTAATACACACAGTATACCCATCACTCACTGTATGGCCTAGACACTTACAACCACATATGCTGTGGCTCTTAAATGCAATCTTCCTAAACCCCAAAGGCCTCCCAAACATTTCACTTACCAAAAATATCCTCAACAACCCCAAAATAACTCTACCAAAACAACACTCACCACGATAAATGTATCCGCATTTCACAGGGTCTCAAGTTCCAATCCCATAAGGCAAGATACCATACAACCCAAAAATCTGGTCATAGGATATTCCATTGTGAGACACACAGATGTGTCACTCACCAGGCTGAGAAAGGATAGAGTCACAGTCAACTGTTAATCAGGGGACAGGATCCACCAGGTCAGCCTTGCACTCAGGTTGTTGAGTCACAGATCTTTATGATTAAGTCATAGTCCATGTGAGTGTAAACAACCAAAGATTTGCCTTCTTGGACTATATGAAGAGACATGATGGAGCTCTCAGACTATATGTCTCAGGCAGCTATGAGCCCACCATTGAGCAGCATTCTACCTTCTCCAAGGGTAACACCACAATATGAACAAAAGATGACTGATGTTAATAATTTACTTAGGTTTTGGTGTCACTCACAGGGGGTACAATATTTGTCAGCATGAAAGGATATGGAGACTATGGTGAGCAGACCACAGTGCTTTGCTAGGAATGGTCTGGACCTGTCCTCTTTAGGTTTTTGAATATTGGCTAAAACAGTGTTTTTCTCAATAGTACCTTTTTTATGCAACGCCAGCCTAACAAACCTTTTGATATAGCAAAACCAACCCAACAAAATCTAAAAGTGTTACTGCTCAATGCCATGATTCCAAACAGGAAACTACTCCCTGCAAGCTCTCCTCAGCCTGGAAAATGTAGACATTTGTGCAGTTACTGAGACATGGTTTAAAGCTGCATCAGCACCCTGCAATACAGAGCTATAATGCCTTTCACCCATTTAGACCAGCTACCTCACTGAAAGGGACAAAAGATGGAGGTGTCTCAATTTATATCAAAAATGAACACCCCCAAGGCTAGGCAAGAGTATGACAGACTTGAGAGTGTCCATGTCCAACTTACTATAGGCAAAGTCTCATACCATATATTAACAGGCTGTAGACCCCTCCTTATGACCCATGAAACCCATGATATGTATTTAGTTCTACCGGAGAGACTCCCCATTCAACTGTATACCATATTCATGGGTGACTAACTCCTCCACTATAAAACAGGAATCATACAGTAACCCCAAACATGGTAACCCAGCATATCCATCAGCCTAACTAGTCTCATATGCAAAGCCATGGAAAGACTTATCATCGAAATGATAAACAGTAACATTGGAAACCTTCAGATACTGTATTTACTGTAGTTTCATTTCATCAAAGGCAAGTTTTGCCCACTCAACCTGGTGAACTTCTTTGGAAAGGTTACCAAAGCAATAACTAGGGCAAAATGGTGCATAATGCCAATCTTGACCAGGCAAAGGCATTCAGTGCAATAGACTACTCAGGCATTGTAGACAAGTTCACGAAATTAGATAAACCCCCCTCTGTCATCATCTTGATAGACAGCTGGCCTCATAGGAAGCACCCACGAAGTTAGGATAAGGGTTCTACTCCAGAAAGAGGTCAGTCACTCACTGAGCCCCTCAGGGCTCTGTACTGGGTCTGCTCCTTTTTGGCATCTACTTTTCTGAAGTCAAGGCCAACATCAAGGGCATTTGGGTAACCAAGTTTGCAGATAACTGTAAACTGAGTGCAGTCATAGAATCCCTCAAGACACAAATACCTTCCAGGAAGGCCTGACATAGACAAATAACTAATGCCGGAGCTGCTCTTTAAAATTCAGTACCAAGAAATGTATAACAGTATCCATCGGGAAGCTGGTTACCCCTGGAAACTACCACATTCATACTACATCACTAAGAGTAGACCCAGCTGTCAGGGATTTGAGAACACATGTAGGCAGTAACCTCACCTTTGAGCACTATGTGCATATGGTAGTAAGGAAATCATTCTATGTTGTACAACTTACAAGCAAAGGTATGGCATCTAGGTCCAAGGATGTCATTGCTCCTCATTATTCTGCCCTCATCATACCAATCATTGATTAAAATGTGTAATATCGAAATGAGAACCTTAGTGCAAGCCTACTACTAGTCTGATCCACATGAGGTATTTATAGCCATCAAAAATTGTTGAGCTTATAAGCATGCTTTTGCCAGCTGTACTACTCAAGTGTAATGTGTAACTCAACTGTAAAAAAAAATGTATTGTCTGTATGCATTGCTATTCTATTGTTTAACTCTTTTGTAAAACAGACTGCTGTTACATTTTTTTTGATTTTAAAGTTATGACTTTTTCTGTAATTTTGTTCTATGTACTGGAGCTTTTCTCCTTGGGTCTCCACTGAAAATGGGCCACAAGCTCAGTTGGACTAACCTGGTTAACAAATGTCAATAAATCATAATCTTCTTTCAGCTGTTCCCATTACGGGTCGCCACAGCAGATCATCAGTTTCCATTTCTTCCTGTCCTCTGCATCTCGCTCTGTCACACCAACCACCTGCATGTCCTCTCTCACCACATCCATAAACCTTATCTTAGGCCTTCCTCCTTTCCTGTTACCTGTTAGCTTCATCCTTAGCATCTTTTTTCCCAATATACTCAGCATCCCTCCTCAGCACATGTCCAAACCAACGTAATCTTGCCTCTCTGGCTTTGTCTAACAAATGTCAATAAATAAATAAATAAAATAATGTAGCTGGAACGATTAAATGCTTGTGAAATAACTGTGGGATGAACCTCTATCTCCATCTTGATTTGGGAGAATGTCAAACGTGACCTCCCCATTGGACAGCTTTGTATTTACGTTCTAAGTTAAGACTATCATGCTCCAGCAGCCCAACCCGGCACTTATAAGAAACCACTTTTAAGTTCTACACACTAAAATAGTAAAAGTACACTCACTCCTCAATAAAACACTAAGAAACTCTTGTAAAACAGCTTCTGAAATGAGCATCACTGCCTCAACAAGCAGTGCTAAGAAGTGGTTTGCTCCATTGTCAGTTTCCTCCATATTTCAGACACTTGACATCTTCCGCAAATCGCATCTCATAGTGTGAGGGTGTTTTAAACCCCTTACAAAACCAGGTGAAGGTAGACCGATCACTAAACATTACAGCTATCCCACTTGACCAGTGTTGCTCAGTTCTATAACCATTACCCCTTAAGAATGTATAAAGATTCTCCTTTACTTACACTCCCTCTTTACCGACTCTCCAGTCCTTCTTTGCATCTCAGTCTCTTGCCCCAGTATTATAGGCTTTGTCCAGCAAAATTAAATTGCTGCATGTAGTCTCATTGTGAACAAAACTATCTTCCAAGTTGCTCATTTCCATCTCAACCTGACTTATTTTAACTTCTAGAGCCATAATTCAGACCAGGTTTCTATCCATTTTGCAGGTAACCAAAAGTTAGCAAGAAATTCTGTTAGCCTCAGAAGCAAAGGAAAATATAGTGTATTCTACACAGGATGGATTATTCTGCTACAGATTGTCCTGCCTTTTGGTCTCCATGAAGAATCTATGACACTGTAGTAGCTGATGGACAAGACTCTAATATCCCATACCAGATATGCTGCAGAATTACATGCATGATGTCATAACATTCGTTGGGTTCGAAATTTGTCAGAGGTGCTTATTTAGAGCTGGTTTGGCTTAGTGGTGCATTGCTCTGACTCTAATTCGGTGGTGATGAGTTCATTAGTTGTAGCAGTCTTGAATAAGATGCCAAATCAACCCCTGAAACACCAACAGGTTATAATAAAATTGTGACTCCTAAACCCAACAGAACATAGAGAGTGCGCTACAAGACCGAATAGAAGAAGTATTATTCTTATTATTCATGATGGATTCGTCTGCTATAGTGTTCTGCCTTTCAGTCTCCATGAAGAATCTATGACATTGCAGTAGCTGATGGACAAGACTCTAATATCCCATACCAGATATGCTGCAGCCTACATGCATGATGTCATAACATTCTCTGAAGACTGAGAAAAACATCTCCCAAACATCCAAAACATTTTGAATTCCTTGCACCATGTTAATTTTACAGCTATAGTAACTTACCTATACTGATGGTCTATGACTTCAGCAAATGGTTCCTGACACATAATGACATCTCTAAAGTGCATTAGCTCAAATGGTTGAAGGGGAGGAACATCCCATAAGTTACCTTAGCAGAAAGCCTAGCAATGGTGAGAAAAGATAATGAGTGATTGAAAAAGAGTGCCTTGCAATTAAATGGGCTGTTACCTCCCTGAAATGTTACTTGTTTTAAAGAGAGCTTGTCATGGTAACGGACAACACTCCTTTACAATGGGTTTTATAGACAGAAAGATAGCAATATAAAACTCTATCAATGGGCTAAAACACTTTAGTTCTTTAATTTTAAGGTCCGCAATCATCCTGGCCACAGTCACTTAAGTATAAATGGTCTGCCTCAGGCATACAGTTATTTCAGTCATTTCAGTATGGTTAGAACCAGTGGTGCTATGATTGAGGAGGGCATAATAAAATTGTGACTCCTAAACCCAACAGAACATAGAGAGTGCGCTACAAGACAGAATAGAAGAAGTAAAAGAATAAGTTGTTCATATGTACAGGATATGCAGTGGGATGGAGTAACAGCCAGAGAGATTGAAACAAAGTTAAGAAAATCTCCTAACTGGAAAACTCCAGGCCCAGATGCTGTACCTACCTTCTATTTAAAAGTATTAACATCTTACATGAAGATTTAGCCCTGAGTAAGAACAATCTATATGCACACCCTGAACACACATCAGCCTGGCTAACAACAGGAACAACAATACTACTTAAGAGTGAATCTGCAAGCTATCCTAAAAACTATAGCCCAATAACTTGCCTTCAGACAACATCTAAACTATACAACGGAATTGATACCAACCTAGTTTATAGTCATTTAGAAGAAAACTCAATCATGGCAATAGAACAAAAAGGTAATAAAAGAAAGTCATATGGAACAAAGGATCATTTGATGTTAAATAAAGTCATAGTGGATAACTGTAAAAAGGGGAAGAATCTAAGTATGACATAGACAGACTACAAAACAAATTTGACAGTATCCGACATTCATGGATAAGAGTGCTTACAAATGTATAAGATACACTCTACACTGATCAATTACATTACAGCGACCATGAAACGGTGACAAACCACTTTTCGGTTAAGCCACGATAAAGGACAAATTATTATTCCAGGAACACGGATAAAGGGGATTATTCCAGGGTACTTGCACATCACCTGTAAACATCTGTTATTCAGCAAGAGTTCCCAAGACAGTTTGGAATAAAGACTTAAAAAAAAAAAACAATATTTTAAGAGGAAGCATACCCAGCAGAAAACTATCAGAGGCTAATTTTGGCCAATGAAAGACCGGAATACCTGGTTGACAAAAAAGTAGTACTTGTGGTAACCAGAAACTTGGAATGAATTGCTACCACTCATGAATACCATCTAAAAAAGGAAAGCAGTCAGATTAGCTTTCCACCCCATCCTAAAGACTTGGACTCCAGTGGGAAAAAAAGTAAAAAAAGGAAAGAAAATGTTTCAGAGTCTGCAGGCAGTTGGAGCCACTGCCTTAGAGGCACTCATCCCAGACTGTTTTTCATGCTACTAGAGTTTGATTAGCCACTTGTGGATCAGGAGAGGAGTGGCATGGCATTGCAAGCTTGCAGCTCCTTAGGGGGTGATAAAAATGCATGACTGGGGTATCAGTATCCCATGACTAGATCTACGGTGGGTTATAAAAGGCCTATGCATGCAGTGACTTCAAGGGGGGCAGAGCTGTCCTGAGAAGTTATGTAAACTGAGTTGGCAAGTGGAAAAATGGTGGATACTGCCTACTTTGACCTGGCCAAAGCATTTAATACAATAACCTGTTCGGGCATTGTAAATGAAGTCATAAAATTAGACTTACACCCATATATTACATGCTGGATTGCCACATGTCTCTCGGATAGGATTCCCTCAATTATATGAAGAGAGATATTATGGAGCTTTCAGACTGTGTGTCAAAGGCTGGTATGAGCCTACTATTGAGGAGCATATTACAATCACTGAGAATGATGATACAGATTTTTTGCAGAATGTCCAATTCATAAAATTGTGTTTTTTTGGCAAATTATTGCTAAACCAGTAAATACTGAAGTTGGAAAATCATGGCATACATTTGAATTTCAGACTTCATAGCCCTGAGTAAATCTCATGCTCATGCGTATCCTATTATTTTATCAGTCTGTAAGAGCAATGCTTAGAAATTGTCCCCATTTTGGGGTCTCTGTCCCACTAACTCTCAGCTGTGCATATTTTTGCAGAACGCTCAAATATTTTGGCTCATATTTTTGGTCTGTTCCTCAAAAATTTGTGGTTTTTATGGCAAATCACTGGGATGATCCAAGGATGTAAGCAGTATATAATGACATACATTTGAGTTTCAAACTTCAAATCTTTCAGAAATATCAGAAAATGCATTGCATACTGGCACAATATTATTTTGGGCATCCCCCCCCCTTTCTATTGTGCTTTTTCCGGATTTATTGTACTAAGAGGTTGATGTATTATCCACATTTCTTGTTCTAACTAGTTGAGAGGTATGATGTCTAGATTTTTTCTTTTAATGTATTGGTCTGTTCTTCATTTATTTTGTGGTTTACTGAAAACTGACTGAAGTCACTAAGCATGAAAAACATTTGAGTTTCATATCCTTCCGAAAATGCATGCATACCGAAGTCCTGTTATTAAAACAACTTACTAAGTTTATACGCATAGCATTTATGTCTTGTATTTTGAGCACATTATTTTATTAAAGGGTTTGTCTGGATTTCTTGCTTCAAGAAGTGAAGAGGTATACCACTGTTTACTTAAAGCTATTTACGATATCTTCAACTAAGAAGTCGCACAGAATGCGAACCCCTTTGTACTGTTGCTTTTTCTGCCACATACTGATCGCTCTCACTCTTCCAACACATACACACACACACACACACACACACACACACACACACACACACACACACACACACATACAGAAACATAAACACGCATGCACAAACACACACCTACATACTTAACTCTCTTTTCTAAACTCTTATTTTACTTTTACACTTAAATCAAGGAACAATTGGCTGCATTTTAACCATACATATCCTTTTCATCTATTTGTCAATCTCCCTGTATCTATATGATGGTGTGATCAAATATATACATCTTTTAGATAGTGTGACATTAATTAATTGCAATGCTTTTTGTTCGAGCAGGAGCAGGTGCTTTAAATGGTGGATGAACCTACATTTTTGACATATATTTTATCATACTTTCCTGTTTTTATGTATCACCAACGTTTTGTTTTTAATTTTTGGTTTAGCTGGTAACTGCTTACATTACACATACGACTCACTTGATGATGTTAGGGACTTCGCATTATCTGCGTATATAATAGAATTATTAGGGGATGGCTTGGACCCATTAATGGGACAACATTAGTCCTATGCTGAATCCACTATATTGTTGCTAAACTTGAGACATAGTGTTAGTGTGCTTATCATTATTTAGTTAGATCAACAAGCATTGACTTTGGGTTCCTGATGTTTTATTAAAGTTTAACTTCTTGTGTCAAGGTTTCTGACTAACAGGCATTAGCATGAGATGAATGATTTTAATCTATTACCTCAATCTGCAATAACGTATCGCTTGATTAAAATTGTCACATAGGTTAGTAGATAATTTGCAGATAAGCTTAAACAATGAAATACTTGCTTAATCTACGTTGTACTTTTATACACATTCTTTATGGATGACAAAACTTTGCAGTTTTACTTACGATGCATTTATATGTCGGAGACCTGATGTTGGACTATTTAAGAAGCTCTTGTTCCTTTAAATTTGAAATTGTCTGGTTTTAATTGTTTAATCATTGTTTTATTAGATTGATTAATTGAAGTCTGTTTCTGTATATAAGTGAATGGTTTTTATTGTTTAAATGTAACCTGATGAAGCGCACCTGAGTGTGCGTGAAAGCGCTCGTTTCCTCTATTAAACTTTATATTTATTTTTCATGGTGGTTCCTTGCAGTTCATACTTTACTTTTACACTCCCTAAACAGCAAAAGCGCTGTTTAACAAGTGTAAAACAACTGCTTGCTTGATCTCACTCGTACTTTCATGCAGGCATACAGTCACACACTCACACACACACGAGCGCACGCTTCTATTTTTTTAATCTTCAATTTCTTGTTTTTTTTTAATTTTTTTTATTTTACGCTTGATAAACAGCAAAATTGTTGCTTAGCCAGCATAAAATAATGGCAACCGTTACATTTCTTGGAGTGTGAGGTCTAAGGCATTACCAGTAAGAAAAAAAAAACACTGCTGGCATAGCTCTCCACAGAACAGACCTGTGCAGGACGACTAGATTTCTGCCTCATAACTTGAGTCTGTCCTCATAAAATCCATGATTTGCAGGTAAATGACCTCTGAGGCACAACATTTTCAGTTAGTTATAGGGTGAGGTTCTGAATAAGTGGGATGGAGGCTGTAAGGAAACACAATGCAGCAACAGATTCAGCATGTTATTATGCGATAGCTGCGTGCAATCAATCGCATTACAGAATCACAGGATATCTTTACACATTATCAGGAAATTAACTAATCTAAAGAAAATGTGATGCATGTACCTGTATCTAAACAAAAAAAAAAAAAACTCTACTCACGAACTGTGTATGTTAGCAATCCCTCACAAAAACAAATTCGTCCAGCAACTACAGTGAATAGAGCAGTTCCACTGTATGTCACCATTGCTTTTTTACTGGTAACAGAAGCAGCTATGAAAACGGATTATGCATAGCTAATGGTTGGGGTGTTCCCTGGGCAAAAAGACTTGGGAAGGCGGTTTATGGGCGGTCCTTGGGCAGCAGCTGAGGAAAAGGTTAAAAATAATAAAGGGCGTTATTAGCAAATTATTCGAGCGCCCATATAGTCTCTACAGCTCTGCGAGACCTTTTCAAGCTTAAAGATGGCTCACAGTACCAGAGCTTAAGAATGGGTAATGAAAAAAACAGTCAAAATCATGATTTACCCTAGCAGAAAGCATACGCTACAATGCTACATTCAAAAGATGGGGAAAAAACACTCCAGAAATCAGAAAACAAGTGTAGTAGAACGTACTGGTCCTTTAAGTTGATTAGTTGTGGACCTTGAGAGAAGAAGTGCTGTCAGGAGCAGCCTTAGGTCAGCTGGTGCCCTAGGCAAAAGGGCTCCACGGCGCCCCCCACCACACCACCCGGTACCCCTATCCTGGTCTACCTACACCAAATAAATACTGGGAAAGTGCCCCTGCTAGAGCGGCGCTCTAGGCAGCCGCCTAGTTGGCCTATGCCTAAGGCCGGCTATGAGTGCTGTGCCCTGAGAAGAGCAGAAGGTGGCAGCACTGGTCTGAGGTCTTGATAAGCCAGATTTAGTGCAAAGCAGGCTACTGGGCAGAAGGCGGGTGACATCCCATTACATTGCAGCTGGTTAGAGTTTTGCAATATGTTCAAATTTCACATAATAACTGTAGGTGTTACCAAGTAATTTGTGGTTTTCTGGCAAATCATCAAGCGTCAAAGTTGCTAAACAGGGAAGAAAGCATTTCAATTTCAGACTCAGTATTTTTTCAGGAATGCATCAGAATGCAAAATTGGTGGTCTGGCAAATTTGAATTTTACGAAAATGGAAAAACTGTCCCAGATTGTTGGTCTTTGTCCCTCCATTATGTGTGTTTTTTCTGGAATTTGTGCTAAGAGATTGGTAGTTTTGAGAGGAGAATTTTCTATCTTTAAATGGAGCGCACACCGTGGCTCCTAATTTGGTTATGCCTCATAGAATGGTGGATGTTGTCCAAGCATTGAGGGTTAGAGTCAATAAATGTGGCAAGGAATTGAGAGCTTGTATCTTATCCTTCAAAGCTGCATTACTAATGTGCAGCTTTTAGCTTAGCATCTTGTTAATGTTTTTAAGAGCTATAGAGTAATAGTAGGGTAGGGCTTAGGTGTGGCATATAGGAGTAGGGGGTTTTACTCATTTGCAGAAAAGAAGGGAGTGGGATTTGTCACTATTAATAGGTGCCATTAGTCATACTCAGAAAACTGATGTGGCCATCAGCAGCATGATTATCAGCCATAATAAGTAGTAGAGTTTGAGGAATACAAAAAAAAAAAATAGAAAAAAAATGTTTGGTAGATAGGAGTGGTAACAAAAGAATAAAGGAGGCTAGGCTAAGAATTTAAGTGAATGGGCATAAGGTTTAGTCAAGATTGGCTAATGTTATCTTTTTTTTTTTTTTTTTTTTTTTTTTGCAGCATGACAGAAACTGAAGAATTGTGGAGGAGCTGTAATGGCATTCTGGTGCAGTCAGCTGAGTTCTTCTAGTAACTGTTGGGGATTACCCAGGATGAAAACAGTAGCCAAAGCACTAGTGGCTGAAGGCTCACAGTAGGTGGGAAGATGAGTGTGGAAGAGCAGATGAGATGCCAGCATGGGAGATTTAGTGGTGTCATAGCTCTCTGCAGGTAACATTCTTGGTAATAATGTTGTCAGTGACTTGGTAATATTCAGAAGTTGAATATATAATTGATTTACTATAGGGCTTAAAATGAAGGAAGGCTGCAATTACAAGAATTTTTAAAAGGGAAAGCTTTGTGTTACAAAAGGTACACACAGTTGGGAGGCCAATTAAAATAAGAAGAGCTTGTTAACCTAAGTGATGTGGGTGGTGTTGTCAGGGAAGGCAGTCTATTGCAATTCCCATTAGGGAATGTTGGTTGTGATGCTAATGAAGACCAAGTCATAAATGAGTATGCAAGTGGTATGTAGAGTGAGTTGCCTTTTCTGACAGGGGGTGAAGGCGTGTTTCTCTAATGAAAGAAAAGACTTGGCCTGAGGGGAGTATTATTGATCTGTTTGAACTATTAGATGTGGATGGTGGTCAGTGGAAAGTGGAAGTGGAACCTCTATCTTCAGAGGATCTGATAGAAGGATTATGTGCCTTAGGAAGGAGGCATTTATACAGCTTTAGAACAGTACCTGTGATAACTGCATGCTGGGATTGGTATACAGTATTTGGAGGCAGTTGTCATGGAGAAGGACCTGGAACAAAAGTTTCCTTTACTAGCATATTATCAGAGGCTGACGGGGGTGTGGGGTGTGGCTATGCTATGACCAACATCTCAGGAAGTTAAAGGCTGTTAGTAAATATGTGGCAAGGCAGATTTAATGCCTAATGGAGCACAGGCTGGAGCAGTGTATAGCACAAAACCATGCTGGGCATTTACAATTTAATGTAGGCCATTGCTGTTGGTCAGTGTGCAGGTTTTTCACATATTTGTTAATTTTAAGGTAGTGCATATAGTGGTGGAAGAAGCTAACACAATGAGGTGAGCAAGCAGGATATAGCTTGCTTATTCCATAGGAGTTACAAAATAGATGGCATGTGACATAGGCATAAGAGGACAAGGCCAGTTTCAGGCTTTTAGGAGCCTAATGCCCTTTCGTGGGTGGGTGGTGGAGTAGACCAGACATCTCACTCTCCCATTAATGTTCAGTCCTTATGGTCATAATTGGAACATTACCCAGACAAGGCCACAGCTTTGGAGCCAATAGTATTTTTTTCAGGGGTTTTCTAGAGGGTTTCTATTCAGCTGGGTTTAGGTTTCTTCAGGGCATATATTTATTATTATTATTATTATTATTATTATTATTATTATTATTAACTTATTTATTTACATTTGTTGACTGGGAAAATCCGCCTGGACACAGGTCCTTTTTCAGCGGAGGCCCGGGGAGAAAAGCTCCACAATAAAAACAACAATTAAAAACAATTAATTACAAGTTACAAGAAGTATAGGTAGGTTTTAACAATAGTGGTAAACAGTTATAGTTCAAAATGAAATTATTTAGTTAAATGGCATAACACATATCATTGGTGCCACAAAGACTAGCAAGTATTTTAATAGCTGAACTAGCAGCTATTACCCTTGAATAACAGTGGCTAAGATTGCAGCTGAGATATGGGTTAATTTACAATCAGTGAAGTGTCAAGAATCTACAGAGCAGACTTTCCTAGATAAGGAAGTCCAGGCACATACTGTGGTTGGTAAATTGACCAAATTGACCATGCTAACATTTAATTCATATGGGACATCTCATTTGGGACTGGTCCCTAAAAAGAAGCCACATGAATTTCAAATGAATAACCATCTGATGTTCCCAGATGAAGACCCTGTCCATGACCACATTGACAAGAAAGTGGTGTGGGTACATTATGCATCACTGTATGATGCAGTATTGGCTAATCTGTCTAGTTCTGATCCTTATATCCAATAAAAAACCTCTAGGGGTAAGGTACCTGCTGTATCCAAGTCAAAAAATTCAGCAAAAAAAGAAGAAACTGCAGGTACTCCACAACAATCAAAGCCAACCAGTTACTTGAAGTGGTAAAAAAGCTTTTATTACATGAAAGTAAGTGCTTTCACATGTACTAAAGATGCTTCATCAGACTTTAACAAAAACATTTCATTCAAACTGTTTAAATACACTCCATGTGATTCATTCAGCCAATAAAATCACACAAACAATTATCAGGCTTTCATTCATCACTATGAATAAAAACACATATTCATGAGTTAAAAATACATATATATATATATATATATATATATATATATATATATATATATATATATATATATACACATTTCATACAATCATATGAGAATGATGAAACACTCTTAAAAATTCTTAAAAAATATAAAAAATATATATACACTCACATATATCAAAAAAATATAGTAAAACATACAAAGGCCAAAAAATGCTACTGCTCCTAAAGGACTACTCATCAAAAAAAAAAAAAAAAAAAAAAAAAACTAGTGTGTCAAAGGACGATCAATCAGAAAGGGTTTTAAACTGACCCTATCATTAAGGCCATGTCCTGAATCTGCTTGCAGTCTAATAATCCACTTTCCTTCTTTCCTCTCAGTGAAACTAACAGTATTCCCTAGTCTCATAGTAGTGTATATGAGTTCCAGAACCATAAATTCAAAACTATGTGTAGTGCCATGTGTCAAAACATGTCTCGCTAGAGCATTATTTTCATTCTCCCTATTAATAGCATATAAATGCTCCCTAATCCTCTATTGTCATCTATTGAGCAGCAGTTAACTTCTTCACTTACTTCTGAACAGAGAATTTTTTAATGAGCTCTCTACTACTATGGCTGCTGTGGATAATAAACTGTTAGCCCAGAAAAGAAAGAAGTTAGAGAGAGATTGCCTCGATTTCTCAAGAGGGAACGTGTTTTCCTGGCCGAGGGAATCCACCCGACCGAGAAACGCAGTCACTACAGCTACCATTGAGGAACACAGGAATGAGTGCCACAGTGATATATCTCCTACTACGCCGAGTGCTATGAGTGCGTTGGGAGCTTTACAGGAAGAGGAGAGGTGGGGTCAAGAAGATCAGGCACGAAGAGACAACCAAGCATTAGCAATGGCTTCGCAAACTGACAATGACACTGTTTCAGCACCTAGCGATACAGCTGTAGCCAGCATACATACTTTTGGCCCGGTAGTGAGGAAAAAGATTATTACACAACCAGATGCTGATACAGGTTCCTGTGAACATGCTACTACTGAATTGTCTTTCCCTTTATTCTATCAAGGACTGAAGCAGAAGGTGTGGAGTCCACAATACAAGGGAAAGAAACGCAAGCAGTCAAACGAGTCGACAGAAGGATACAAGAGATCATACAAGACAATTCAAATGAACTGGTAATTAATTTATCTAGTTATATTTTATCAGAAATTGAATGTAATATTTTGAACAGACGTTTATCCTTTGTACCTTCACAAGGCATGGACATTAGCAATTTAATTGTAGAACTTAAGTGTTTTACAAGAGGATTTGCGTTAGATTTGTGTTTTGAGAATTCAAATAACAATGATAGGATTTTCTCTTGTAGTTACAGGAAACCATCTACATTTACTCCTGAGTTACATCCTATCATTGAAACTTTTGAAAAAGCCTGTGTCAATGATTTTTTTGCCCTGTATAAACGTCAAGATTTTAAGTCTGAATTTCATAATTTGACTTCTTTGGAAGTATCAGCTTTAAAGTCACTGCAGGATAATGAGAACATAATTATCTGCCCAGCGGACAAGGGAGGAGCGATTGTGTTACTTGATAGTAGTTTTTGTAAGACTAGAATGCAAGAAATGTTATCTGACTCTAATACGTATAAGGTTATTCATTTGTTTGAGCTGAATAAAATTATTAATAATGTGCATGCTGAGTTGTATGATATGTTAATGTGCAACATCATAGAAAATGATCTCTATAAATATTGCTTGATTGAGAAACCATTAGTACTTGTGATTAGAGGCCTTCCCAAAGTACATAAAACTCTTATAAATCCTCCCCTCAGGCCTATTGTATCAGGGAAAGGATGGCTCACTGAGAGCATTTCGATTTATGTTGAGAAACAACTTAGGCCCATTGTTAATTCTACGCCTTCTATTCTGAAGGATACTAAGCAGTTCTTAGAGTCTCTATCGGATGTTGAATTGGATAATACAGTATTTTTAGACACAGATATCATGGTAACTTTAGATGTTCAGGTCCTGTTCACCAGTATACCTAATGGTATAGGAATTGAATTCTTGAGATTATTTTTGTTGAGTAAAGGGATGAATACTAGTAAAGTGATGAGAATTACCATGTTGATGGAAGTGGTTTTAGAGAATAATGTGTTTCTTTATGACAATGAATATTATCTACAAACACTGGGAGTGGCCATGGGCACATCATGTGCCAATTCATATGCGAATTTGGTATTAGCCTATTGGGAATCCATGTATATATTGACTCATTAGCTTTACTCCAGGTTTATTAAGTATTATAAGCGGTTTGTAGATGATCTCTTCCTTGTTTGGTGTGGTGATTCAGCCACATTAGAAGACTTTATAATTTATATCAATAATACTACCACTTTTTTGAGACTAACAGGTGAGAATTCATATGATCAGATTAATTTTTTAGATGTTACCCTTACTAAAAAGAATGGGAAATTAGTTACAAATATCTATAGGAAACCATGTAGGAGGAATGCCTATTTACACCATGATAGTATGCATCCATCGCATGTGCATAGGAATATTGTTAGGAATCAAGCTATACGATGCTCACGTTTAGTTAGTAATGATTCAGATTTTGAGGTAACGTTAACACATTTACAACAGGATTTTATAGCTAGAGGCTATCATGACACGGACTTATCAGCTTTGCTAAGAGTAGAACGTAATGGTGTGGCTTCACCATATATTCGGGGTACCATGTTAGAGCCTAATGGACAGGAGAAACCCCTAGGAAGAAGAACAAGAGAATGGTTATCACCTATACTAATAGAAATAGAAGCATAACAGAAGTTATTAAGAAGAATTGGGGCATTTTACAGCAAGACGATAGGCTAAAGGGTTTAGTAGGTCCAAGACCTAGTTTTTGTTATAAAAACACAAAATCCTTGAAAAATATGCTCTACTACGAGAGACGTATAGTTAACAAACCATTATCAGTAAGAAAGGGTACATTTCCTTGTCATAGTTGCAATCAGTGCAGTTTTATTACCAGCAGAGATGTTTTTATACATCCAGATACTCATGTTTCTTATAGGTTTAATCACTATGCAGATTGCAAGACAAGGAATTTAGTTTATTTATCTGTCTGCAGAAGATGCAGTGTTTTTTATGTAGGTAAAATGAATAGGACCCTTAGAGAGAGGATTAGGGAGCATTTATATGCTATTAATAGGGAGAACGAAAATAATGCTCTAGCGAGACATGTTTTGACACATGGCACTACACATAGTTTTGAATTTATGGTTCTGGAACTCATATACACTACTATGAGACTAGGGAATACTGTTAGTTTCACTGAGAGGGAAGAAGGAAAGTGGATTATTAGACTGCAAGCAGATTCAGGACATGGCCTTAATGATAGGGTCAGTTTAAAACCCTTTCTGACTGATCGTCCTTTGACACACTAGTTTTTTTTTTTTTTTTTTGATGAGTAGTCCTTTAGGAGCAGTAGCATTTTTTGGCCTTTGTATGTTTTACTATATTTTTTTGATATATGTGAGTGCATATATTTTTTATATTTTTTAAGTATTTTTTAAGAATTTTTAAGAGTGTTTCATCATTCTCATATGATTGTATGAAATGTGTATATATATATATATATATATATATATATATATATATATATATATATATATATATATGTATTTTTAACTCATGAATATGTGTTTTTATTCATAGTGATGAATGAAAGCCTGATAATTGTTTGTGTGATTTTATTGGCTGAATGAATCACATGGAGTGTATTTAAACAGTTTCATAGGTTCATAGGTTCATAGGTTCATACTAGGCTATCTGCCCTAGGGCATTTATAAGCCTAGCGAGAATGTGTTTGGCTTTCGCCACCCATTTTAAACTAATTTTGCTATGCCCTTTTTCGAGGTTAGTATACTGTGCCTCTGTCTAACAGTGACACAGAAGTGATACCCGGGGTAAACCTATGATCTCCCATCCACTCATCAAGATTCCTCTTGAAGAGAGTCAATGAGGGACTCTGCCTAACCTGGACTGGGATTTTATTCCAGAGTGAAGGGAGCCTATGGGTTATGAATCTGTCCCTCCAGCATGTCCTATTTATTTCAGTGCTGAGGTTCAAGTCTCTCGAGCGCGTAGCTCGATGGGATTTGGATTTTCTGAGGTACAGCATGTCCATTAATTCTGGGTTGGACATGGCTTTATACGTCAGGCACAGATCGCCTCTGAACAGGCGGTATGCCACTGAGTAGAGCTGGAGTTTCTTTAACCGGGCAGCAAATGGCATCTGTTTGAGCCCTTTGATCCTCTTGGTGAGGTACTTTTGGGGTCTTTCCAGTTGCTGCAGGTGTCTGGTAAGGTACATCCCAAAAGGGCATTGTACTCAATTATGGGCCTGATGAGGGATGAGTAAAGAGGCACGATGACCTCCCCTGATCTAGATGTGAATCCCTTCATGATTAGGTGGGCTATATAAAATGTTTTTCTAACCACTTTGGCCACGTGGTTGTCAAATGAGAGATTGCTATCAACTTGGGTCCCCAGGTCCCTAATTACTTCTTCTGTACTTAATGGATTACCACCTATGTGGTAATTTGTGAGCACTTTGTTTTTGCCAAAGGGGATGACTATACACTTTTTGGCATTTAGCTTGAGGCCATGGCTCTGGCACCAGTTGTCTGTTTCTATGGGGCCCTTTTGGAGGATGCTTGTGTCGGCTGGAGAGTTGATTATGGCGCCCAGTTTGCAGTCATCTGCAAACTTGGTCAGCCACAGTCTTTCCGTGTTGGCCTGTACCTCCGAGAAATATATACCGAACAAGAGAGGTCCCAGGACTGAGCCTTGTGGGACACCACTTGTAACTGGTTTGGAGTCTGACATGGCTCCAGCAATTCTAACCATGTGGGTTCTGTCCTTGAGCCAGTTTGCAATCCATCTAGTGACATAGGGGTTTATATTTAAGCTGTTGAGCTTATCTATAATGCCCGAGTGGGGTATTGTATCAAAGGCTTTTGCGAGGTCCAGGTAGGCTGTGTGGACCACCTTCCCCTCGTCAATGGCCTTGGTGACTGTTTCAAAGAAATCAACCAGGTTTAAGTGGCAGGATCTGCCCTTTACAAAGCCAAACTAGGTAGGATCCAGTGTCTGTAGGTCCCCAATATCTTTATTTATGAGGTCCATGATGATCCTTTCCATAGCTTTGCAGACCAAGCTAGTCAGGTTTATGGCGCAATAGTTTCCAGGATCCTTTGAGGCACCACCTTTATGAAGAGGGACCACTGTTACTGTACGCCACTCTTTGGGCACATATCCTGTAGTAAGGCTGAGATTGAACAGTAGTTTTATATTTGGGTTTAGCTCTTCTTGGAGTTCATGTAGGACGCAGCCCGGGACACCATCTTGTGCCATTGATGCTGTGTTTTTTGCTTTGGAGAGGGCGGCTCTTACCTGAGCATCTGAGATGTCAGGAGGGCAGCACTCTGCTGGGATAGATATTTGCCCTTTTGGTGGGGAGAAGTTTGCGCTGAACCTGTCAGCTAGGATGTTGGCAATGTCTGTGGGTTCAGTGTATTTTTTGTCATTTTGGACTAATTTTGAGCATATCTGGGAATTACCCTCCAGGTTCCTAACATAAATAAAGAAAGCCTTGTGATTATCCTTAGTTTGCTGTGCAATTTTTCTTTCGAAGCTGGCCTTAGACAATTTTATGAGTGCCCGTAGATTTTTGCTAATACTGATCAGTGATGCCTTCCCTTTTTGGGATGTTGCTCTGTCATTTAGTAGCTTCCTCCTTCTATTGTATAGTTTGTTTATGGCTGGGGTCCACCAGACAGGACGTCTGTCTTTGGAGGATTGGGTCTTGGATTTTTTTGGGATCGCATGATCCATGCATTCCTGAAGGTGTTCATAGAATGCGTTTATAAAGGATTCTGCGGTCTGGGCCGTATTTTCCACAGGCCCGGGGGCTTTGAAGGATTCCACCTCGGTTTTGAGGAGTGTGAAATTTGCAATAGAGAAGTTTTTCACTGTGGTTTTCTGGGCTGGGGGTGGGGTTGGGAAGTGAATATCCAGTGAGATTAGTTTATGGTCTGATCTTACCAGTGAGGGATACACTTCTGGTCTGGAGCATAGAGTCCCCATGTTGTTGATGATCAGGTCCAGTATGTTTTCCCCTCTTGTGGGAGTGGTAACAAGTTGTTCCATAGCATTTGAGTTTATAAATTCTAGGAACCTTTGGGCTAGGGTGTTGGAGCTAGAGTAATGCTCCCAGTCTATGTTTGGGTAGTTGAAGTCACCCAATATAATGGTGTTTGGAGAGACCTTCATATTTTCCAGTGTTCTCAAGAAGGCCGAGTGGGGTTCCTGGGTTTGGGAGGGTGGTCTGTAGCAGGCTATAAACTGGAAGGCAGTTTTACCCACTGTTAGTTGCACATGGATAGTCTCTGATGCTTCATGCTTTGCCACCAACCTGGAGGTGTGGGTATCTTTGATGAATATCGATACACCCCCTCCTTTTGTGGTTCGGTCCAAGTTTTGGGGCCGAAAAGCATTGTATGAGGTATAACCTGGTAGTGCTGGGGTGCTCTCGGGAGCCCTGAACCAGGTTTCTGTTACTGCACAGATATCGATGTTCTCCATGCTAAGGAGAGTTTCGAGTGCGTGCATCTTGAGGTTTAGACTTCTGGCGTTGAGTAGCATTACTCTTAGTTTCTTATCCCTTGTGATACCTATGGAGGTGGGTTTGTCTTTTGAGCCTTGCCTAAAAAAGGCACTATGGGGGTAGCAAGAGCCTTTGCCAATATCCAAAAGCCCAGGGGTGACAGGTACAAGCCGTCCCTAGCGAAGCATCGTGGCTTGTCGAGCATATCATCCCAAGCTGACAGGCATTGGATCCCCTTTGAATGACACCAGTACTTAAGCCAATTGTTGAAATTGATCATCTTGTCTTCATATTGTGGCATCATTCTTGGTGAGGGTAAGATGCTACTCAAGGTCAGGGTCATACTGGCCTGGGCTACATGCTCAGAGAGCTCCTTTATGTCTCTTTTCATGTAGTCCATGGAGGTACGTCTCAGGTCATTCACACCAGCATGGACAATGACTGAGTCATATTTGTACTTGCCTTGGAGTGACCTGAGTGCTTGTGTTATGTGGCGGATCCTAGCGCCCGACAGGCTGCTCACCGTGACCCTCTCCTTGTTCAGCCTGGTGAGCGGGACGTCAGTGTGCCTGACGATAGAGTCACCTATTACAAGTGTATCAGGTGTGTTGTTTAGTCTTAAGGGCTGGGACTGTCCGGCACACTGGCTTTGTGAGATATGTGTTGCACGTGTTTTGTTTTGGGGTAGCGGTTGCTTGGGTGTCTGCTTTGGAGGTCTCTGCTGCTTAGGCAGATCTTTATTTAGAGCCTCCGAGTATGTTTTTGTGTGATTATGTGTTTGGTTTGCTGTCGTGGTAGGTCTATGTGAGACTGGAATTGTAGTGAGTGTGGTTTCCTTCTCCTCCTGACTCGTTATGCCAGTACTGAGTTGAGAGAGCTTTGCCTCCAGTTTGGCTATATGGTTGCATCTCTCACATGTTTTGGAATTTGTTGGGAGGAGGAGAGGATTGTCTGTGTACATAAGGCAGTTGTAACATTGCCTCAAGATTCCCAGATTCACCAGCTGGACCGGAGAGGAGATTGACAACTGACCTTTGGACATGCTAGAATAATATTGGGAATTCCTTAATAATTGAAAACAAGGGCCAGTGGGGAGTGAGGGTGTAGTGCTTTTCATTTTTAGTGCTGACTTATATAATTGCTTTAGTGAGCAAGTGCCAGATAACGTAAGTGCAATGTGTTACAGGTAACTTAAATGCAAAAACGACAAACAGTAACTTTCTTTCAAGTGAAACAAGGAAATAAGTACAGTAAGCAATGCAGATATCACTAGTGATCCACAGAAGCACTGAGAAGCCGCGTATTAGGTGGAATTAGCGTTCCAGGGAAATAACAAGCAAACAAACAACAAGCATATAAGCAAAGCTAGATTCAGCAGGCCTGGATCTAGTCTATGCTACAGCAAACAAGGTGTACCAATTTCAGTAAGATACAGTTCAAATATTCAGGCACTATAAACCTTTAACCAGAAATTCCCAGCTCAGAAGGGCAGAGTCCAGCCTCTTCTCCCACAAGAGTGCAGACCACGAACCTTCTTAATGTAAAATAACTGGCCTGAAGCCCAAGTGCTTAAACCAGAACTAATACACTTTAAGAATAACAGACACTGGGCTCTCAATCAGCAGTTCCCAACTTAGAAGGATGAAAGCTACCTGTCCTGCCACCACAGTGCATGCCACAAACCTTCCTAATGTAAAACAACTGGTCTGAAGCCCAAGTGCTTAATCCAAAAGACTTAGAATGATAGCTACACTTTAATCAAGTTACTACCAAGCAGTAATAAATGCAATTGAATACTTTAGAGAATGCCTGGATTAGTGCTCAAGTTACACAAACAAAGCTAGATCCAGCAGGCCCGAATCCAGTCTATGCCACAGCAAACAAGGCACACCAACTTCAGTAAGAAGCAGTTCAGATATGCATGCACTATAAGCCTTTAACCAGAAATTCCCAGCTCAGAAGGGCAGAGTCCAACCTCTCCTCCCACAAGAGTGCAGACCACGAACCCTCTTAATGTAAAATAACTGGCCTGAAAGCCCAAGTGCTTAAACCAGAATTAATACACTTTTAGAATAACAGACACTGAGCCCTCAATCAGCAGTTCCCAACCTAGAAGGATGTAAGCTACCTGTTCTGCCACTACAGTGCAGACCACAAACCCTCTCAGTGCAAAACAACTGGTCCAAAGCCCAAGTGTTTAAACCAAAAGGCTAGAATGAGTTACACCAAGCAGTAATAAATACAATTGAGTACTTTTAAGATGATGCAAAAGTAAAATAAAGTAGGTAGAAACACAAGTACAGTAAAAGCAGATGAAATGTTTCATGAGTTTGAATGAAATGTTTTTGTTAAAGTCTGATGAAGCATCCTTAGTAGATGTGAAAGCGTACTTTCATGTAATAAAAGCTTTTTTACCACTTCAGTAACTGGTTGGCTTAGATTGTTGTGGAGTACCTGCAGTTTCTTCTTTTTTTGCTAGTTCTGATCCTTGTTTGCTTTTTTAGCTGAATCACTTGACAATGAGTCAGATATTTTTTTTTTTTATCTCTAAAATTAAACAGAATTGGCTCACATCAATGATTTTGTTATAAGGAAATAACTACTTCAACAAAGCTACTTCAATGGACTGCACTGTAGCCTGTGCTACTGTTGAGAAATTTATCTCAGCATTGCAGTAGATGTGGGAGATGAGCAACCTTAAACAGAGGGCAATCCATTAGATGTCTTTCACTTAGAAGGGGATGGAGAAGAGTTAGTGTTCACTGGCTTGGTGAGTTTTTTGAAATTTTATAAAGAGCTGAGAGTTCTTTTGAATAAGAGCAAATTGGAAGACTATTAATTTTCTGGACTTAATGTTTGATGCTGATGCATGGTTTTGGTTTCCTGAAGGACAAGCTGTTAAGGTTAAAGGAGAAGTTCAGGAGTGGTTATGTGTAGTTTAGTTCCAGGTGAACGAGACAACAGAGCCACTTGGGTTATTAAAGTTTGCTTGTTGAAATAGAGGGCCAGGCAGGGTATTTACTAGAGTTTTAGTAAACATGCTGAGAGGCAGTAGAGAAAAACACCACATACTGAGAGATAAATTATTCCCTTCTAAACTGACCTCTCGTGTGTGTGCTTGCAGCCTCCCACAGCCATAAGCCCCCACATCCCTTCTGCAAAGCTCCCTGCATCCCATAGGTATAGCTCACTCTTTATCACCCAAGCACTACCCCATTTCCACCACTAGATGACAGCACTCCCCAGGATATGTATTTTGCTTATTCTACTTTCCTAAAGTACATCACACGAGCTACTAATCTAATTATCCTATCTCCCAACCAGTCATTCTCTGACCCTGCCCTTAGTGTTTCCCCTAGATTGACACTTACCCAGTACAGTAGGACTAGCCATTGTCCATAGCCTCTCTCACAGATTGTTTTTCTCCAGCAGGATTCTCCTCTCTTTGGCTCTACCCGCTCCATTCTCCCTGCAGGCTCACTCCGCTCCCCTACCTTGCCCCCAAATTCTACCCACCCCTAGTACTCCTACATTTATTTTTGCCAGTTGTCACCTCCCCTCCTCTACCCTCCACTCACAGTCCTCCTCTCTCTGCCCCTCCTCTTCTCACCCCCACCCCTCACTTAATAGCCATGCCCCTTATACAAATTACTATACTCTACTCCTCTTCCCTTCTTCACTCTATACTTTCTACCTCCCCTTCATTATACCTCCTTCTTTACTCCATCTTCTAAACTTATACCATCTCACTATGAACTCCTCTTCACCACCTACCCTTCTCATCCCCACTAACACCTTGCTAACTTTAACTTTAATTCGACTTTTCCATACTACCTCCTATTTCTCCACTTCTCTTCCCCCTTTTCTCACATCCCACTGCACCTCGCCCCCATCTCACCCTTACAATACCTCACTTCCACACCATCTCAGCCTCATTAGTCCAGCCCAATCACCTCTACTATTACAAACCAAAGATCTTACCCACATTAGCAAAAGACAACTTCCCTAAACCTCTTTCATATCATCCCCTACACTCAAAAGGAAAACTTAACCACTTACTACCGTCTTTCTTCATCCACCTACTTCTAGCAGGTGATATACACCCTAACCCTGGACCTAGTTCCATCAATAACACCACCCCTCCAAAAACTACCACACCTACCAGCCTCAAAAGCCTTAATTTAGTTACTCTAAATGCCCAAAGTTTACAAAACAAAGCAACTAACTTCCATGCTTGGCTTAAACAGAACCAACCAGACATAGTAGCCATCTCCAAGACTAGGATAAAACCATACATCTCTGACTCAGAAATTCTACCCCCTGGTTACCAAACCATTAGATATGACCGCATGAATAGAAGAGGTGGAGGAGTAGCCTTAGTATTCTCTAATACACTGCCCATTATTCCTTACCCAAATCCCACTCCTCATAATGCAGAACCTGTCATAGGTGTACTACAAATGAACACTCATAAAATTATCTGTATCATATCCCTCTATATTCCCCCAGGTAACAACACTACTACTTTAGAAGAAATCCTCCAATGGGCCTAAACTAATATCCACCTAGAGACCTACATTCTAGGTGATGTCAACCTAGACTGGAATAAAATTAACAACCAAAATCCCGCCATATCTGTCAATCTCTTCAACTTCACCCAATTTACTAACTCTATCACCAGACCCAACAAAACCAATCCTCCAGGATCCACTATGGACTGGATTCTAACTACCCACCCTAACAACATTTTAGACTCAGGCATCCTTCCTGATTCTATTAGTGACCACCTACCTGCCTTTATCCTTTGAGCAACCCATTCCTCCCCTCACCAGCACCATTATATACATACTCATAACCTTACTAACTTCAACCCTACAACCTTCTCTAACACCCTCAAACAAACTAACTGGAACACTCTAAAAACACTCCCTCTAGATAATGCTGTTGATCACTTCAATTCCACCTTCCTAAATGTACTTAATACCCAAGCACTTCCACGATCAATTAGAGTCAAACCCAACCCCGAACCATGGCTAACCAAGGAAACCAAAAAATTTATGCAACAGTGAGATAAATGCTGGAAACATTCTCAGCACAATAAACATCCTGTAACCCTCCTTAAATATAAGCAACTCCGCAACCTCGCCAAAAGACACATAATCAAGGATAAACAATCTTACTATATGAAACTCCAGACCAACCACTCCACAAACTCCAAACAATTCTGGAACTCCATCAACTCACTCCTTCACCCAGGCACTAAAAACAAACCTTGCCCTGATACTACTAAGGCTGATCCAGAAATCGCCTCTCTTTTCAACTCCTTCTTTATTAACTCTATTGCTGAACTAATTAAATCCTTCCCAAACACCCCATCCTCACAAGCTAGTCATTCTACCCCAGCCTCTAAACCCAACCCCCCCACCTTTTAACTTAATCCAATTCCAACCTCCTACATAAAAAAAAAACTCCTC
This sequence comes from Protopterus annectens, assembly GCF_019279795.1. Lineage (NCBI taxonomy): Eukaryota > Metazoa > Chordata > Ceratodontiformes > Protopteridae > Protopterus > Protopterus annectens. The sequence goes on along the minus strand of NC_056735.1, from coordinate 1,588,984,639 downwards.
AGCAAGCTGAAACCATGCTCCAATGCCCCAGATAACATTCCCTCTAAGTTCTTAAAAATTGCTGTAGACAGCATCGCCCTCCCCATTAGCATCTTAATCAACAGATACATACAAGAATCTTATGTCCCCAAGCTCTGAAATTCTGCCTTCATACATCCTCTTCACAAAGGCGGCAAAAATAATAATACCTCAAACTTTCGCTCCATAGCCATCCTCTCCCCTATATCAAAAAATACTGAAAAAATGTGTTCACACCCAACTAATGCCCTTCCTAACTATAAACCATCTAATCTCTCAAACCCAGCATGGCTTCCACCCAGGCCATAGTACTATTACTGCTCTTCTCTCATTCTTAGATATAGTCAACCATGCCCACGACTCCGGAAATATCGTTTCTCTTCAAAGCTTTCAACACTATCTCCCATACCCATCTTCTCAACCATCTTGCTAATCTTAACCTTTCTCACAATTCCCTGTCCTGGTTTTCAAGTTATCTATCTGATAGATCTCAAGCTGTAAAATGGAAGAAAGGCACCTCTGACTTCCTTCCCACCCCTACTGGAGTTCCCCAAGGAACTATTCTTGGCCCCATGCTGTTTAACACCTTTGTCAATGACTTCCACTCAGCCATCCCAAATACTAAAATAGTACAATATGCTGTGCCACCAACCTCCCAGAATTTCAATCTTACACACAAACCACCTTCTCTGCCACTGAGGACTGGATTCTGCAAAACCATCTATCTCTAAACACTAACAAATCTAAAATACTACTCTTCACTCCTTCAAAATCCTGCCCACTTGATAAAAATTCTTTCCAAATCAGAAGTCACAACAATTCCACTATAGAAATCATTCCCTATGCTAAACTACTTGGGGTCACCATAGATGAACACCTAAAATTTGACACACATATTCAACTAAATACCAAGAAAACCCATCAAAAACTCAGCTTACTATATAGAAACATCCACCATCTCAATCCTTCTACTAGACAAACCCTTGCCACCACCTACCTTCTCCCCTCTCTAATGTATGGTGCACCCATACTAATTAACCTATCTGCCTCCATCTCCTCCAAACTGGAAAGTTGTTACAATAAAATCTCCAAGTTTGCCATAAAAGCCAAACACTCCTCCCACCATTGCTCTGCCCTCCACTTACTTAACTGGCTAGAACTTCCCAACCATCTCCACTATCTCCAACTTACTACTGTCCATAAGCTATTATTTACCCTACCATATGCCCTGCTCATTCCAACATCCTACAACCTTACACCCGTAACAGGCTACTTAGATCTTCCCACCTAAACCTTCTCACAGTCTACAAACCAACCCGCCCTGCTGGACGGCATCTCCTGTCCTTCTCCCTAGCCAAAAAATGAAACTCTCTCCCTCCTTCTCTACGAACTATTGAAAACACTAACAACTTCAAATCACATCTCCATTCCTACTTTTTCTCTAACTGGAAGTGCAATTACACTTTACCCACCTAGCCTTCTTCTCTCCTCACTTTAAATCATATTTTCTCTACTTTCCCTTTGCCTACTACTTAATACCTCTAGAAATGACTCCTTAACACCTCTAGAAATGAATCTCTCTTCAGCATTATTTCTTCTACATTTTTTACATATTGTATCTAGTTTTATTTCCCTGTTCTCCTCTCCCTTCATTTGTACCTGTTCTGGCACCCAAACAAGACACATTTTCTATACAAACATTGGCATTTTTTCCTTGCAACATATGACTTATTTGCTAAATTACTAATGTACCAGTTCATGTCTCTGTTCTACAAAGTATCTGCACCAGTTCATGTCTCTGTTCTAAAAAGTGTCTGCACCCTCAATAGCTACTATAACTTGCTTATCTTATGTATCTGCATCCTGGGGGGTACTTTATCTGAATACTTAATGTTTACTATGTAAAGTGTAGCTTTACCAATGTACCAGTTCATATCTGAATTTTGAATGGTTACTTTAATCCACAAATTCAATGTCTACTATGTAATGTGAAGCCTTACCAATTTACCTGTTTATGTCTCTATTTTTTTCTACACCCTCTATATCAACTGTATTTTGCTTATCTTATGTTTCTGTATCATGAGTTGTAACATTATCCAGTATCTAATGTTTTACTGTGTAATGCTGGAGCTTTTCTCCCCGGGCCTCCACTGAAAATGGGCTCTTGAGCCCAGTGGACCCCCCGGTCACCAAACTGAAATAAATAAATAAATTAAATAAATACACACATAAATAAATAAATAAATAAATGAGCATTCGAGGAAGATGTGAGGATTTGGAATCATTTTTAGAGCACTGCAATGGCATAGTGATATGGCAAGATGACAGTGTCTCATTCGATGATTTACAATTATATAGTGGTGCAGCTATAAAATGAAATTTAGCAAGATGACAGAGCATTTGACACGAGAAATGAAACAGAGCAAAGGTGGCCTAACAACAAACCTAGGGAATTACAGACCCATAAGTTGACCAGCCTCATTTGAAAGGCCATGGAATGCATTATTATGGACCTCAAAAATAGACATAGGTGACTTCCAAACCCTGGATCCTACCCAACTCATTTACATCAAGGGTAGATCCTTCCTGTAAAATCTAGTGGATTTTTTTCAAAAATGTGATGAGGGCAACTAATGAGGGCACATCTCTGAACACAGCACACCTCAACTTGGCAAAGGCATTCAACACTATCCCACACTTAGACATTACCAATAAACTTAGCAAACTGAATGTAACCCCCTTCATTGTAAGATGATTGCTAACTGGCTCACAAACCAGACACACACTATCAAAGTGGGTGACTCCACATCAACCAGCAGACCTGTTACCAGAGTGATGCCACCAAGATCAGTGCTGGACTCCCTACTGCTTGGTATATGCTTCTCAGAAGCTGAGGTTAGAACTAAGGGGTTGTGGTTGACCAAGCTCGCAGGCGACTGCAAACTGGGTGCAATTACTGAATACCTCAAATGATGTCAGTATACTTCCCGAGGATCTTCTGCAGACTAACGACGGGTGTCTTAGTCATGGTCTCAAACTGAATGCAAAAAAATGCATCATCATTTCCTTCGGCACAAACAATGTCCCTTCACACTATCAAATCAACAATACCCTAAGTACCCACAAAGTGGTAAGGCACTTAGGTTAACAAGTTGACCGCAACCTTAACTTCAATTACCATATGTCTGCTGTAGTAAGGAAGGTTTTCTACGTAGCACACTTGATTAGTAAAGGCATCGCCTTGAGAGCAAATGAGGTTATAACTCTTCTGTACTCATCAGTAATCTAGCCCATAACTGAGTATAACTCCCCATTTGGCATGTACCATACAAAGCACCTGCAGCAATTGGAGAAACCTCAGAGGTTTCTAACTAAAAAGACCAAGGGTCTCTAGCACGTGCCGTACACAGACCGACTAAAGTCCCTGTCACTTTACGCTGTATCATATAGACTTTTTAGGGGAGACTTATGCCTGTCTCACAGTATAATCTCAGACCCTCACCTAATGAACTTGCTGCATATCCATAAATCAAATAGGACTAGAACCACCCATTGTAGGGACATAAATATAGCCTGCAACTTAAATAGATATGCTGGAGGGACAGATTTATCTCCCACCAACTGCTGCCTCTTTTGAATAGGCTACCTATTCTTGTGAAACAGAGCACCTCTATGACACTGTTCAAAAGGAACCTGGATGAGTGGATGGGGCAACGTAAATTCTTACCAGTAATAGCACTCACAACCTGCCTGGACATGAGCAGTCATTACCTAATGTAATCTTGGGTATTAACTAATATTTCTATGGTATTACACTGGGATGAAATGTCTAGGCTTGAAATGACCTCCGCGTCAATAGCCTAGCAATCTCCTATGATTCTATGATCCTCTGATAACAAGGCAATTTCATAGGCCATGGCTAGGGAGTCTACAACATAACTTTCAGGACATATTTTGTTAAATAAGTTGGCATTGCAGTGCCTTAAGATTATCTTGTCTCTCATTGCTAGGCATATACTTTGGAGGCTAAATATTTTTGTTGATAGTTCATCTCAATTTCAGTTTTACAGGTTTGTGGCAGCTATGTCAGTACCATGGGCTCTGGCATCAGCTATCACAGAAGTGGTATGGATAATTGGCTGTCTGTACTGGGGTGGCAAGTACAGTTAACATGGGCTACTTCTACTAGAAAATCATATAGTTCTGCATTGGTAGAACTGGCTAATTTTATTGGGGGTTTGCTTTTGCCTGACAGGTGCTGGTCAGTTGGGTTGCTGGCTATGTATGTGGTGTTTGTATGGCAGTATGATGAAGCACTGAGGAGGATCAGAGTACACAGCTGCATTGGGTGCTTCTGGAAAGTTTTTCAGCATGTGTAGATTGGATAAAACATTGGCTGGTTTAAGAATGGTGGATGGTTGGGAAAGGTTAGGGGGCTTAGCCATGGATAAGTGTATGATTGAAAGGCATTTGTTAAGGATGTCGTTGAAAGGAGTAAATGATGGGACTGCTTTGGAAGGGGAATATTTACTTTGGACAATGTAGTCGTTTTTAAATTGCAAATAGGCTTTTTTGCATTAGTTAATTTCTAGGAAATTTGACATGGTCAGATGTTTGATAACAAACCAAGCAATCGTAATTTGGTTGAAGCATTCAAAGATGGATCAATTAAATAAAGGGTGCCATTTCATTTAATTGTATAATGCAGAAAAAAACATTTGTGTCCTGTATATTGGGGTTAAATGTCGAGAGATTGATGGGATTAGGATCAGAAGTCACTGGTCTTTCAACAATTGTCTGGTGTTCCTGTGGATTTTTGGCAATTTGATGTGGTGTTGAAGCGAACTTTGAGGAGTCAAGGAATCAGTGATGAGTGGTATCTGTCCCATTCTTTTCAAATTGGTATGGTGCCTCTATTTTAGCTTATGAAGGCATGTCCATTGATGGGATTTAAAGGCAGAGCTGATAATTTTCTGATGCATTTAGAGTTCATTTAAAAGAATAGTATATCATATGTCAGTTAATTTATTTAGATTATATGTTTATTGGTTTTGCAGGTCAAAGACAGCTCATCATTATGGGGCATTACGCACTGGTAGGTATAGTAATCTACTGTTAGACCTGGTGGTCTTTTCTTTTCCTTTTTTTTTTCTTTTTTTTATGTATCCTTATGCACAAGGTTTATTTCATACGACTGATTACTTACATGTGAGGTGCAATCCAATGCATTGTGCACCTTGTAATATTTTCCTAATAACAGAGCCAGATAAAGGATTTGACATTATTCAGAGTTATAACTGGTGGATTCTATCCAGGACTTAGAATTACATATCTGCACAGATGGATTTCATACATTTATAGAACAGCAATTAAGATAAATATCAGAGCACTTGTATCTACTTTTTAAGGGTACATCCTCACATATAACAAAGAGAAAGAAAAAAATAAAGCATGTTCAAGTATATAAAATAAAATATAAAATGATAATAGGCAAGAATAATGTATAAACAAGACAAAGAAGAAAGTTGGTACATGTTTCTTCCTAAAACATTTTGATTCCTGTATGCCCCCCTTAAATCTATTAGGAGAGGAGATGTGTATTTAACTAGTCTCTTCAGATATTCCCATTTTTTTCTTGAGGAAAGCACCCATATCTGAAGATGATATGCCTAATTCCAGGGAGTACCCTCTGTTTTAATTTTTTAGTTAAATGTTTTTTTAGCAATCAGTAAGAGCACAATACAAGCAGCTATTTATATATTGATAACCTTTTGAGTTTAAGATCACTAATAAAAAAATCCTGAGGCACTGAACAGGGAATTTCTCCATTTATCAGCTGTAAGATATTTTCTAAATTTTCCTTCAATTTACACAGAAAGGGGAAGTTCTATAAAAAATGTATCCAATCTACTACCTTTGGTCAAAGGAATCTTCAGCACCTATTGGAGGTAGTGGGGAATATCCTGAAGACATTTGTGGGAATATAAACATGTTTTAACTTATATCGCCATCTGATTTTCCTGGATTTGGTAGCACATCAGGATATTAATAATGGTTCATTCCATGTTAGAGGAGGAATTGTAGTACTTAAATCCCTTAGCCAAATAAGACATTTATTTATATGTATTCCCCTGTCATGAAACTATTAAGATTTTATATTCTTTGCTCATTTTAATTATCCATGTGACTAACTAAGGATAGTCTTTAGGTGGTATTTTATAAATAAAGATTCATCCTTGCTGTATAATTTCTTGTTTGGTTATATAAAGGTCTAAAACCAATATCTCATTGAAATCTCTTGGAAAACTGAGGCAAGGTTATAACTGTATTTCCATCTAGAATCTGTGTACAATGTCTTAAGTTAGGAATGTTCTTTAACTTTTTAAGGATATGAGGAAAAATCATTTACCAATGGCAGAATAAGGAAATAAAGGGCAACTCATTCTATCAAGATCATATATTCATGATTGCAAATGTAACAATTCTGGTAGATTTATTAATTTTAGGTAACATAAAATTTGGCCAGACCACCTATTATACTTATGACAACCCTTTTCCAAATGAAATCATGTGTGTCTGAAATTAATTTGAGGCCATTTTTAAACTTGGTAGCTCTGGCAAAGACTGCAAAGTCAAGGAACTCAAAGCCTCACAGGCTGACGATTAAAGCTAAGATATCACATCCTATTCTATGATGCCCTTTTCCCAGATAAATTTCAACATCAATTTCTTGACTTCTATATATGTTGTCTCCTTGGCAAGAAGTATCCCTCGTGCCACATATAAGAATAATGGCAGAATAAACCAGTTAATCACCTGGATCTTTTGCATCATCTAAAGAGAGAGTTTTCTCCAGTTATCAATAAATGTGTGTCTTTTATGCAGAATGTGTTTATATGTTAATTCAATGTAACCTTAAAGCATTTCTGTAAAGTATATTCCTAGACATGTCATTTGATTATGTTGAGTTAGAAACTGTATGTTTGATATGTTACATGTGACAGTATGTAGGACATCTTAACCATATCAATTTTAGAGATATTTATTTTACATCCTTAGAATTTCCCAAAATTATTTAAAATTTCAGTGTTTATTAGGTTCATAGGTTCATAGGTAGATACTAGGCTATCTGCCCTAGGGCATTTATAAGCCTAGCCAGAGTGTATTTGGCTTCCGCCTCTCTATTAGATTAGCCTACTGTGCCTCTGTAAAGTAGGTCACAGAAGGTACCCTTTTAAAATTAGTTTACTGTGCCTCTGTCTAGCAGGGACACAGGAGAGATCCCAGGGGTGAATTTGCGATTTCCCATCCACGCGTCCAAATTTCGCTTGAAGAGGGTCAGCGAGGGGCTATGTCTAACATGAATTGGGATTCTATACCAGAGTGAGGGGAGCCTCTGGGAAATGAATCTGTCCCTCCAGCATGTCCTATTTATTTTTGTGCTGAGGTTTAGGTCCCTGGAGCATGTAGCTGTAAGGGACTTGGATTTTTTGAGGTGGAGCATGTCCATTAATTCTGGGTTTGACATGGCTTTGTACGTCAGGCATAGATCACCTCTGAGTAGGCGGTAAGCAACTGAGTAGAGCTGGAGTTTCTTTAGTCGAGCTGCATAGGACATCTGTTTGTAGCCCATGATCCTCTTGGTGAGGTACTTTTGGGGTCTCTCCAGTTGCTACAGGTGTCGGGTAAGGTACATCCCAAAAGGGGCATTGTATTCAATTATGGGCCTGATGAGTGACGAGTAGAGGGGCACAATGACCTCTCTTGATCTAGATGCGAACCCTTTCGTGATAAGGTGGGCTATATAGAAGGTCTTTCTAACCACTTTTGGCAACATGATTATCAAAGGAGAGATTACTATCTACGTTGGTCCCCAAATCTCTAATTACTTCTTCCGTACTTAATGGATTACCACCTATGTGGTAATTTGTGGGCACCTTGTTTTTCCCAAAGGGGATGACTATGCACTTTTTAGCATTTAGCTTGAGGCCGTGGCTCTGGCACCAAGCATCCATCTCTGTGAGACCCTTTTGGAGGATGCTTGTGTCAGCTGGAGATTCGATTATGGCCCCCAGTTTACAGTCATCTGCGAACTTTGTCAGCCATAATCCCCCCGTGTTAGCCTGAACCTCAGAGAAGTATATTCTGAACAAGAGAGGTCCCAGAACTGAGCCCTGTGGGATGCCACTTGTAACTGGTTTGGATTCGGACATGGCACCTGCAATTCTGACCATGTGGGTTCTATCTCTGAGCCAGTTTGCAACCCATCTTGTGATATAGGGGTTGATATTTAAGCTGGTAAGCTTATTTATGATGCCCGAGTGGGGTATTGTGTCGAAGGCTTTTGCAAGGTCCAGGTAGGCTGTGTGGACTACCTTGCCCTCATCTATGGCTTTGGTAACTGTTTCAAAGAAATCAACTAGGTTTAAGAGGCAGGATCTGCCCTTAACAAAGCCGAATTGGGTAGGGTCCAGTGTCTGGAGGCTCCCAATGTCTTTGTTTATGAGTTCCATGATAATACGCTCCATAGCTTTACAGACCAGACTAGTCAGGCTTATGGGGCGATAGTTTCTGGGGTCCATTGTGGCACCACATTTGTGGAGTGGGACCACTGTAGCTGTACGCCATTCTTTGGGTACATATCCTGTAGTAAGGCTAAGTTTGAACAATGACTTAATGTGAGGGTTCAGTTCTTCTTGGAGCTCGTGTAAGACACAGATTGGGACACCGTCCGGTCCCATAGATGCTGTGTTTTTTGCTTTGGAGAGGGCATCTTTCACCTGTGCATCTGTGATGTCAGGGAGGTTACATTCAGTTGGGATAGGCATTTGCTCCTTTGAGGGGGAAGGGGGGGAGAAGTTTGCGCTGAATCTGTCTGCCAGGATGTTGGCTATGTCTGTAGGTTCAGTATATTTTGTACCGTTATGCAACAATTCAGAGCATTTCTGGGAGTTTCTGCCCATGTTCCTGACATAACTAAAGAAGGCCTTGTGATTATCTTTAGTGTCTAGGGCAATTTTTCTTTCGAAACTGGCCTTTGATGATTTTATGAGGGATCGAAGTTTCTTGCTAATACTGATCAGAGATGCCTTCCCTTTTTGGGATTTTGCTCTGTCATGTAGTAGCTTCCTGCTTCTGTTGTATAGCTTATTTATGGCCGGGGTCCACCAGACCGGTCTCCTGTTTTTGGAGGAGTGAGTCTTGGTTTTATTTGGGATAGCACGATCCATGCATTCCTGCAGGTGCTCATAGAATGCATTTGTAAAGGATTCTGCAGATTGGGCTGTATTATCCTCTGGCTCAGGGGCTTTGAAGGATTCCACCTCAGTCTTGAGAAGTGCAAAGTTGGCTTTTGAGAAATTCTTTACAGTGATTTCCTTGGCTGGGGGTGGGGACGGGATATGTATGTCCAGGGAAATTTGTTTATGGTCTGATCTTACCAATGAGGGGTTTACCTCTGGTGTGGAACATAGAGTCCCCATGTTGGTGATGACCAGGTCCAATATATTGTTCCCTCTTGTGGGAGTGGTGACCAGTTGTTCCATTGCGTTAGAGTTTATAAATTCAAGGAACCGTTGGGCGAGGGTGTTTGGGCTTGAGTAGTTTTCCCAGTCAATGTTTGGGTAGTTGAAGTCACCCAATAACATAGTGTTTGGAGAGACCTTCATATTCTCCAGTGTTCTCAGGAATGCCAAGTGGGGTTCCTGTAATAGGGAGGGTGTTCTGTAGCAGGCTACAAACTGAAAGGCAGTTTTGCCCGCTGTTAGTTGCACATGGATGGTTTCCAATGCTTCGTGCAGTGCCACTAACCTGGAGGTGTAGGTATCTTTGATGAATATAGATACTCCCCTTCCTTTTGTGCTTCGGTCCGAGTTTTGGGGCCGAAACGCATGGTATGAGTGATAACCTGGTAGTGCTGGGGTGCTCTCAGGAGCCTTGAACCAGGTTTCTGTTACTGCACAGACATCAGTTTTCTCCATACTGAGGAGAGCCTCGAGTGCGTGCATCTTGAGGTTTAGACTTCTGGCATTGAGTAGCATTACCTTTAGTTTTTTTATCCTTGGGTTGTCTATGGAGGTGGGTTTGTCCTTTGAGCCTTGCCTAAAAAAGGCACTATGGGGGTGGCAAGAGCCTTGGCCAGTATACGAAAGCCTAAGGGTGACAGGTGCAAGCCGTCCCTAGCGAAGCAACGTGGCTTGTCGAGCATGTCATCCCAGGCTGACAGACACTGGATCCCCTTTGAATGACTGGCTTGTCGAGCATGTCATCCCAGGCTGACAGACACTGGATCCTCTTTGAATCAAGTTAAAGTAAATGCTAGACTACATTAATTACTTTTCAGGGTGGGAATGATAAACTAATAAATCATCTGCATGCAAGGTAATTTTAAAATCTCTGATTCTACAGCCATTCAATGCAGAACGGCACAATTTCTCAGCCAGGTCTTCTCAGTATATAGCAAGCAATAAGGGGGGGGGGGGTCAGGTGACCTCTCTTAGTACCGCTGCACACCTGAAAGCTAGATGTAGTCTAGCATTTACTTTAACTTGGCATTTGATCTTTCTTATAGAATTTTAAGGAAATGTATCATTTTTTGAGGGAAACATATACTGCATAACTTAAAATAGATATTCCACTGAACCCTGTTGAATGCCTTTTTAGAATCCAGATTAGTCACAAAAACAGGACACTCAAGCAATTGGCTTATTCATTTATTAGAGATGTTTTTATCAGGCTATCAGAAATCGTTATTCCCAGAACACAGAAGGATTGATCTGCATCGACCAGTGGTAATATTTTAGCCATTCTATGTGGCAATACTGCCATTTATAGTTTATAGTTTATAATTATGGTTAAGCACTGAGATTCTGTGATAAGAATTGGCAAGAAGATAATCTTTCCAAGGTTCTAGCATTAATGATATAACTGTTTGTTTCCAAGATAGTGAGATCACACCAGTGTGCATGACATTGCTAGAGAGATTTGTAAAATGTGAATAGAAATCCATCATGTTATCATTATATATTTAAAATTGGTAAACTGTCAAATCCTGACATTTTCCCTTCTTTAGCCTTGTATATATGACCTCTGCTTTTTGAGGGGTAAAGAGTTTCCATATATCCCTCCTCTACTCAGGTGTTAATCTGGGTGAATTGAGGTTGAAAAGAAATTGATGCACCATTTTAGGTTCATAGCAATGATCTTCTTTAATACCATAAACTCCTTCAGTCTATAATATACATTACTTGATCCCCTCTGTTGGAGACTTCACTACCTTACCTGTGTTAACTATAGTAATTGTAGAAATCCCTCCACTTACCTGAAAATTTCTTAGCCTTAATGTCCGATATTTGAGGGATGAGGGAGAAGAATCAGAGGCTTTATAATGTAAGGCTCGCCTATCTTGATCTGTTTTATAATCCCGACTCTTGATAAAATTATTTTGCAAGATAGCTAGTTGTTATTTGTCTAGGAGTTAAAGTCCTATCATAATGTTATGCTGCTGGTTCACCAGTTGTTTGTGTTGCCCCAAGTGACTGCGTCAAGCTTGTGCCTGAGTAGTCTCAGTAAATGTCTTAAGATTGTAAAGTGTTTCCAGCCCTCATCAGTTTGTAGAACAAGAGCTAGAGTCTCGCCCACATTAAGACTTTAATGAATGGATTTAAATGCCCGTTTAAAATGTTGCCCTCTACAAAAATAGAGATTCAATTTCCAGTGTCTCTCTAGCTATTCAGGATGTAGCTGGATGTTTTGAGCTAGCAAAGTGGGTCCAGAGAGTCCTAACGGACCATATTGCATAGAGCTAACAGCATGGTTATGATTTTAATAGCAATAATTTTATCAATCCTGGAAAAGGAATCATATTTATGTGCAAGGCAAGTATACTGAGTGTTTGGTAGTTTCACTTCGGTATGTATATCAACATTCCAACGAGTCGAAAGCATTTGGAAAATGCTTTACCTAATGGGCTTTCTATGTCATCACATACCAAGATGAAAGATACATTTCTTTAAAGAGAAAATATCTAGTCCCCTCCCAGCAATGTTATTCCTTACTGAAAATCAATCCAATCTCTAAATAACTCCATAGCAATTTTCTGGGATGTGCCTGGTTGGAAGTATACAGAGAAAATAGTAACCAGGCTCCCATTTAAAAGTCTTTGACCACTGCAAATCTTCCCTCAGATTCAGCCTCTTCATCTAGAAGCTTGAATCTGGTATTTTAGACATAACACCAAAGTCCCTCTCCTGCCATTTTGATAAGAAAATGTTCCAAAGAAATACTTCTTTCGGATCTTAGTATGTTCTGCTTAAGAACTGTAGTAAACAATTTGCGGGAGATACTGTAAAAGTGAATTCAATACCCTAACCGTTTTAATAGAATTGGACCATTTACATTCCAAGATATTAATTTTATGTTTCCTTTATAATGTAACACAGGTATTAAGAAGTCCGCAACTATAAAAAAGCCCTTCCCAGGCTTTCCTTTCTGGTCTTGTGTTTTCATCTATTAGGAAATCCTTTAATACCATTGTGTGTGAGGAACCATTAGAATTATCTAGTTTTAACTTACATGAGTGAATGCAGGGGAGTATAATCTCATGAAAACAGAGTACAACTAAAATAAACTCTAAAATGTCTAAAATTAGGCAATAACTATGTAATATATGAAGCTCACAAGGGGAGCATAATAAGCCCTTATTAGATTAATGATGAAAAAAACAAAACAACATCCTGTGCATGAGAGTGTTGTGAGTCTTTCTCAGACAAACTCTACTGGCTTTACTCCCCCCACTTCTCAAAATTTTAAACATTGATATCCAACTGCTAAGAAAAGAAAAAAAACTAATATTTAATATTTGCTCTAAACATACTAACTGCTGTATCATTGTCAGTCAAATATGTAAGCAGCAACAGGTTATATTGTTAGAACTGCTTCGTAATGCCATCCGTTGTGGCCAAAGAATAATAACCAAAGTATGGCCTTATTGCTGGCACATCAAAAATGTTGTTGACAATGTGTAGAATGAGGAAAAAGTGCATGACAGTAATTATTATTATGTACTAGAGCCTTCAGTTTCTTTCAGCTGGGGGAACAGGATCAAGATTTGGGTGTTTGTTGTTGGTTCCAATCAGATCTGCTGCTTTCTATTAGCCCATCTCCTCTTAAAGAGATGAACTTGTTCAAGCACTTTTAATAAGTGCCTTTTTTGGAAATCGAAGCCTCTGTGATTGGTTGCATGCAAATTAGACCCTTTCCATACCTGTAGGTCCACCAGGGTTACCAAAGATTGAACTAGCTTATCTCTTACTTCCACTGAAGAAAGGAAGGACTGTGAACCAGCTGGAAGCCAGACGTTCAACTGTGCCAGGTGAAGTAAGCAAAATTTCCAGTTACTGAGTTTGCAGACTTTAATGGTTGGTTGAAATGGCACTTGTTTTCCTCATCTCCAGGGCAAAATCATTGTTAACGTTGGTTTTGATATGAGACAATCCTGCTCAGAGACCGAAAGTAAGACAAGAGTCATTCTTTCAAGGTAAATGTGGCAAAGCAAATCAGGATCAGTCTCCTTCTGTTGTTTTGCAAGCTTGGGGGAAAGTAGACCCAGTGTTTCTATTAATATTTCAGCATTGGGAATTCTCAACCATTCAGAAAATTGGTTTGGAATAAGCCCTTTAATGTCTGATTGTTCAATATTTTTTGAAAACCAGTAAATCTCAGGTTTTGCCCTTTGGTATGATCTTCAAGATCCATACATTTTTCTTCAGAATATTCAAGGCTGTTTTCTAGTTGTTCTACCTTCGTTTTTACAGTTTGGGAATCTTCTGTCAACATTGTTAACAGGTCCAAGTGGTCTGTGAGAGTCCATTCCATCTCTTGGATCTTCACCTCTGTGGAGGCAATATGTTCCATCAAAGAGTGATTTACGTTTTGCATTTCTAGCATTAGATGACCTTGTTTTTGTCCAGTGTCTTCATTACCTCTTTTGCAAAAGATGTATTTCCCTGGAATAGATTGGTGGAAATTTAGGTTGTACATGAAAATGTCTTGGCCTACTGTTTAGTATTAATCACTTTTCTTATTTTGAAAGTTTGTGCATCATTCAATCTTCACTTCAGATAATACATGAGTAAAATGATCCACAGCACATTTTTTTATAAATAAATCCCTTCATTTAACAATTAAATAGGTATATTTACAAGGGTGGGAGAGAGCAGATGAGAGATAAGACTTATGCCATTGCTGCCCAAACCAGAAGTCTTATTGTTTTTTTTTTCTTGAGTCTTGATCCAAATCATTGGATGTATGTTTGTAAAGATCATAGGGTAGTTACAATGAGTTACAAGGCAGCTAAGCCTCAAGATCATTTCTGACTTCTCAGTGCCCACACTTAGGCCTTCCCTCTCACTTCAAGGAGGGCCTGGCCAATTATACCAGAGGTGAATTTGTAGGCACCCATTCATTGTCAAACTCCTTTATAAATGCATACCACTTATCTTGAAGAGGGAGTTTGTTGCACAGAAGGGGTAGATGCTACATGAGAAAACTAGCCCTATTATCAGTCTTACTTATTTGCAGGGTTAGATTTAGAACTCTGAATTCAGAAGCATGCAGCGAGGTTAGATAGTGTCTGTAGTGACTATTTTATTTCATTTTCAGGGCCAGACACAGTTATTGGCCATTTGGGAAGCAATGATCTGAGTGTTATTCTGAAGCACAGGTTGCTGTCATGAATTGTAGGGGTCTGTTGTTTTTGCAGCAAAGCTTCCCAGGGCCATAATAATGTGGTCTCCTATTATTTACAAGTTAACATGCAGGGGTATATTTAAGATAGCTGATGTCAAGGAAGCAAGACATTTTATTAATCACATGGTTTCTAGGGTTCCTACTTCTTTAGGTATTATTGTATTAGAACACGGAGACTTTAGTGATACGGACCCTGTTTGGTATCAAGCTATCGGGGGTGCATTAAAGTGAAGGTGAGCTTGTTCTTCTTAATGTTCATATGTACCTTTAATGTTCATATGTACCTTTAATGTTCATATGTACCTTTAATGTTCATATGTACCTTATGGTTAAAGAAGCATTAGCTAGTGTGAAGTGGACCAGTCTGTAGTCTGAAGGATACAGCAGGGAATGGAAAATGGGTGATCAGGCTGCCATGTCAGCAACCGGATGAACTTTAAGCCTTTGACTGTGATGCTGCTATTTCCCTCATTTCCCTTCCTGGGTAAAAGGGGAAGGTGGGAGTGAGCAGTATTAGAAATGTTACCACAAAGTGTTAATGCTTCAGGAGAAAGCAGTATGCCTTTATGTTGTTAAGTTTGGGAGTTTAAGTGCATTTGAAGGTAAGTGATAGTGATGTGTGTGTGTCAGTTGGAAGGAGGAAAGGATTCAGAGGATTGCAGAGAAAGGCTTGTACAGTTATCTTTAGTAGTTTAAGGATAGTGTTAATGAAGCAAGAGTTAATTTGGTCAGCTATGGGTTCTGTGCTAGTGGTCATCTGTTGGGTTGGTATAGTGGATTGTGTTGGTTTGAGCAGGTTATTATTAGGTTTCCAGGAAACTAAAGGATTATTAAGGTGCCTTCATTTTCAGGTGAGCAGTGGTAAAATATGCCTGTCAGTTGTGTTTTTTTTTTCTGACGTGTTATGGTTTGTTTGTTGCTGGCAAAGAAGACAGTTAAAATGTTCATATAGGTTCATAGGTTCATACTAGGCTATCTGCCCTAGGGCATTTATAAGCCTAGCCAGAGTGTGTTTGGCTTTAGTATACTGTGCCTCTGTCTGTAAACCTATGATCTCCCATCCACTCATCAAGATTCCTCTTGAAGAGAGTCAATGAGGGACTCTGCCTAACCTGGACTGGGATTTTATTCCAGAGTGAAGGGAGCCTCTGGGTTATGAATCTGTCCCTCCAGCATGTAGTATTTATTTCAGTGCTGAGGTTCAAGTCTCGATTTTCTGAGGTGCAGCATGTCCATTAATTCTGAGCAGGCGGTATGCCACTGAGTAGAACTGGAGTTTCTTTAACCGGGCAGCATATGGCATCTGTTTGAGCCCTATGATCCTCTTGGTGAGGTACTTTTGGGGTCTTTCCAGTTGCTGCAGGTGTCTGGCAAGGTACATCCTGAAAGGAGCATTGTACTCAATTGTGGGCCTGATGAGGGATGAGTAAAGAGGCACGATGACCTCCCCTGATCTAGATGTGAATCCCTTCATGATTAGGTGGGCTATATAAAATGTTTTTCTAACCACTTTGGCCACGTGGTTGTCAAATGAGAGATTGCTATCAGCTTGGGTCCCCAGGTCCCTAATTACTTCTTCTGTACTTAATGGATTACCACCTATGTGGTAATTTGTGGGCACTTTGTTTTTGCCAAATGGGGATGACTATACACTTTTTGGTGTTTAGCTTGAGGCCATGGCTCTGGCACCAGTTGTCTGTTTCTATGAGGCCCTTTTGGAGGATGCTTGTGTCGGTTGGAGAGTCGATTATGGCACCCAGTTTGCAGTCATCTGCGAACTTAGTCAGCCACATTCCTTCCATGTTGGCCTGTACCTCCGAGAAATATATACCGAACAAGAGAGGTCCCAGGACTGAGCCTTGTGGGATGCCACTTGTAACTGGTTTGGAGTCTGACATGGCTCCAGCAATTCTAACCATGTGGGTTCTGTCCTTGAGCCAGTTTGCAACCCATCTAGTGACATAGGGTTTATATTTAAGCTGGTGAGCTTATCTATAATGCCGAGTGGGGTATTGTATCGAAGGCTTTTGCAGGTCCAGGTAGGCTGTGTGGACCACCTTCCCTCGTTAATGGCCTTGGTGACTGTTTCAAAGAAATCAACCAGGTTTAAGAGGCAGGATCTGCCCTTAACAAAGCCAAACTGGGTAGGATCCAGTGTCTGTAGGTCCCCAATATCTTTATTTATGAGGTCCATGATGATCCTTTCCATAGCTTTGCAGACTAAGCTAGTCAGGCTTATGGGGCGATAGTTTCCAGGATCCGTTGAGGCACCACCTTTGTGGAGAGGGACCACTGTTGCTGGACGCCACTCTTTGGGTACATATCCTGTAGTAAGGCTAAGATTGAACAGTAGTTTTATGTTTGGGTTTAGCTCTTCTTGGAGTTCATGTAGGACGCAGCCCGGGACACCGCCTGGTCCCATTGATGCTGTGTTTTTGCTTTGGAGAGGGCAGCTCTTACCTGAGCATCTGAGATGTCAGGGGCAGCACTCTGCTGGGATAAATATTTGCCCTTTGGTGGTGGGGGAGATAAATTTGCTGAACCTGTCAGCTAGGATGTTGGCAATGTCTGTGGGTTCGGTGTATTTTTGTCATTTTGGACTAATTCTGAGCATATCTGGGAATTCCCACCCAGGTTCTAACATAACTAAAGAAAGCCTTGTGATTATCCTTAGTGTCCTGTGCAATTTTTCTCGAAGCTGGCCTTAGACGATTTTATGAGTGCCCGTAGTTTTTGCTAATACTGATCAGAGATGCCTTCCCTTTTTGGGATTTTGCTCTATCATGTAGTAGCTTTGTCCTTCTATTGTATAGTTTGTTTATGGCTGGGGTCCACCAGACAGGACGTCTGCCTTTGGAGGATTGGGTCTTGGTTTTATTTGGGATTGTGATGATCCATGCATTCCTGAAGGTGTTCATAGAATGCGTTTATAAAGGATTCTGTGGTCTGGGCCATATTTTCACAGGCCCGGGGCTTTGAAGGATTCCACCTCAGTTTTGAGGAGTGTGAAATTTGCTTTAGAGAAGTTTTTCACTGTGGTTTTCAGGGCAGGGGTAGAGTCGGGATGTGAATATCCAGTGAGATTAGTTTATGGTCTGATCTTACCAGTGAGGGATACATTTCTGGTCTGGAGCATAGAGTCCCCATGATGGTGATGATCAGGTCCAGTATGTTTTCCCCTCTTGTGGGAGTGGTAACAAGTTGTTCCATAGCATTTGAGTTTATAAATTCTAGGAACCTTTGGGCTAGGGTGTTGGAGCTAGAGTAATGCTCCCAGTCTATGTTTGGGTAGTTGAAGTCACCCAATATAATGGTGTTTGGAGAGACCTTCATATTTTCTAGTGTTCTCAGGAAGGCTGAGTGGGGTTCCTGGGTTTGGGAGGGTGGTCTGTAGCAGGCTATAAACTGGAAGGCAGTTTTACCCACTGTTAGTTGCACATGGATAGTCTCTGATGCTTCGTGCTGTGCCACCAACCTGGAGGTGTGGGTATCTTTGACGAATATTGATACTCCCCCTCCTTTTGTGGTATGGTCCAAGTTTTGGGGCTGAAAAGCATGGTATGAGGTATAACCTGGTAGTGCTGGGGTGCTCTCTGGAGCCTTGAACCAGGTTTCTGTTACTGCACAGATATCAATTTTCTCCATGCTAAGGAGAGTTTCGAGTGCGTGCATCTTATAATTTACTTTCAATAATGCTGGTCGCATCACATACTTTATGGGGTGGGGTTTATGGACAAATAAGGCTTGCATTGGCTAGGGCAGTTTTGACCATGTGCACCTGCCCAGGCAAAGCATGGGAGGAAGGAAGGAAAACATTGTTGTAATGGTTTAGGTAAGATAGTCTTAGGGGGTTTAGGTTTGGTAGCAGTGAGACAGGAAGGTGTAAGTGGGCAGGATGAGATGTAATTAGTAAAGCAAAAATGGGTATAGGGAAGAAATATTTAAGTAAGGCAGGCTGGAATTTGTCTCTCTGCATCGATATCTGAAAAGCCTGCCTGTCTTCCCCCTAAATAAGCCATTATGATGGGAATTATTGGGGCATGAGGCTACTGATTGTGAGAGTTATATTTACCCCATTTCCTTCCCTGGGTCAAAGGGAAAGGTAGGAGTAAGCATTTCTGGAAACCCTGCCCAAATGTTCAGGAGTGAGCATATGTAATTATAAGTTTAGTAGTTTACATGCATTTGCAGGTGAGAAGTAGTAACTTTCCTGTCCGTTTTATAGTTGTTTGCAGGTGAGCAGTGATGAATGAAACTGCAGGTTGAAGCATTATCCGATCTGACTTGTATTGTGATTTGTCTGTTGGCCAAGACAGAAGATGTCAATGTTCATATAATTTACTCTCAATGAAGTTGTTTGCTTCACAAACTTTAGTGTGATTCTTTGTGTCAGGGAAGTGGGTCATGGACAAAGCATGGACTAAGCCAGAAGTAAACAGTAAAAACCAATTGATAGACATTTTAAAAAGTAGAAAATTCAAAAGGCATTCTCAAGTAAGTACATACATGAGATTTTTAGAATGACATTATAAATACTGATAATTTTGTTGTGCTAAGTGAAATATTGCTAACTAATGAAGCAATGTTTAAACTGTTCTCGCTATCTCTCAAAAGCTCACTCAGAATCCAAACTTGATTATAAAAACTCTAAATATCCAAAGCCAAATATGATCATGAACCAAAATCACACCTTTATTATAAATAAATAAATATATCAGTTAGTATGTTGTCCTACACTGGACATCAGACTATAAAGTAACGATATTGCTTTACAAACAACAATGCAGGATACTTCCTCTATTCAAACTGCATTGCTTAATAGCTAGAATGACATTCCACTTCACTTAATAACAGTCTACAGCCTTAAAGACTTTACATGCCAGCTGAAACAACACCTGCACCACCCATGGTTAAACTGCTATTAATATAGCTATATGAATTTATGCTATAATTGTCTGCTGCATACAATTTATTGTACTATTATCACAGCTATACCTTTTCTATCATCTCATCTCCTTCATCTTCTTTATGGTACCTCCTCCTTCCTTTCTTTGGGCTGGTCTAACTCTTATCATCCTTATCATCCTATGCGCTAAGTTTTGAACATGTCTTTATAGTTACAAGTATTTTTTTTTTCATAAAACCTGACAACCTATGCATACTGATATACTGCACTGTATATACTTTCCTGCATTTAAAAATACCTATATGTATTCATATACAATCCATGTAACTGATATTTTTTAATAAAAACTGTTTGCAAATGATGTAACTGATGTCAAGGATAACTGAATAATGAAACTGTTTCTCATGAATGAATCTGACTGTAAATGATTAACAATGCAAATAATGTCCATGATGTTTATGTAAAGGAGCTTTTCTCCCTGGGCCTTCATTGAAAAGGGCATTGAACTGTCAGACTTTCTTCTTAAACAAACACCAGTAAATAATAAAGAAACATATGACCAGTCATATGATGCAAGCTTAATACTGTAAACCCCTCCTATTTAAAACCACTTTAAAATTTTCAACATCATTAATGCCAGGCTCATACCAGCCATCCAGTCTTAATTGCCACACATATTCTGTCCAGTATAGGAGTTCTTCTTAAGCTAGTTTAGCATAAGGTAAAGAGATCTCATCTAAGAATGCAAAACCATAACTACTATTTTTGAATATCAAACTGTGCTTCTAATGGCATTGGTATCATCTGTCACTTTAATAACATATGTATGTTCATAAATTCTTTTGGACAGTTTCTTATATTTTCTCCCCACATACAATTCTGCTTATTCATTACATATTGCAGTCTTTCTCTAAGAGTTCTTTCAAACTCTCCTTTGTTTAAAAACAAAATCAGAGTTTTTAACCAGTGCTTTAGCTGTTACAGAAAACCTTTCTAACATGTTAGTCATAATCAATATAATTTTCTTTTTGTCTACTGAATTAACCATTTTCATTGCCATGTTCTTTTTGGCATGATATGTTTCTACACATACATCACTCCCTCCTTGCATGGTATCCCCATGTATGTCACGTTTATATGTTCCTTCCTGCTCACTTATCACTAAGGCCATTGTTGCTTAAATACTCTTCACAGGCTGTTTGCCAATTTGTTTTTTAAAAGCTATAATTTATCATTATTTTGAGTCAGAGTAATCGTCATGACAATCTGTCCACTTTTTGGTTCATAATAAAGACTTTTCCTGTTGGATTTTACTGGAACTTATTCATCATTATTTCCATCGTGGTTTGGTACTCCTTTTACCATTTTCTTCTGACAATGTTTCTATTAATCCATGGTAGGTGCATACTGTCAAAATGTAATAACTGTTGTTATCTTTTTTTCCAGCAATGCTTGCAGTGGGTATCCTTAATTTAATAGCCAGGTATACAATTTTACTCACATTAGCATTAATAGTAAATTATATGACACCATCCAACTGGTTCAAATAGTGAAAAAATTCCAATAACTCATCATATGTTCCCTTCCATACTTAAAAAAATTCATCAGTGAAACATTTGAAAACTTTAGTTCTATGCATATGACTGGAATTGTTGTTGTTTGAATATATTCTAATCAAATGTCACAGAAATTATAACTCAATATCACATCTGTTTTGATAAATAACCTGACAACAGTGACTGGGATATGGCCCATGTTATATAAATAGTGTGATATATTTTCCATACCTACATTCTTTTGTATCAAGAAATACACAGATTTTATATATAACCTATCTAAAATGTCAATATCAACCAGTTCCACATTTCAAATCTTATACAGAAAATCCACTGACTCTTCATGTGACAATGTTTAATATGTCTTTCAACAAAAATAGCCATAGCTTCTGTTTTGGACCACTTACTTGTAACAATTGATCTCAGTGGTGGGTTGAAGCAATTTTTATTTGCCTTAGGTAGACTGAACATGTCACACACCCTGACATTTTGTATTTATTTATTCTTTTGTTTTATTTATTTATTTAGCATTTGATTGCTAGGATAGTCTGACAGGGATGAGAAGCATAACATTTTTCAGTGGAGGCCCAGGAAGAAAGGCTCCACATTTATGTACATCATACATCATTTTCATTTACAAAAACAGAAAAGCTTTATACACGACAAACTTCAGGCTGAAAAGTACAAAAAATCAGTGTATACAGAGTTGTTTAAAGTAAATAAAAACAGCTTATTCAGAGCAGCAGAGCAGATTAAGTAAAAAGCATGTTGAAAAGTAAATCATTTACAGTGAATAACTTCAGGGTGAAAAAACAAAAGGACAGGAGTAGATGGTCGAGTGAAAAAATGTGTAATTTTATGAGTCTAGATGCTGAGAGGGTACAAGAATAGATGTAAGATTTAAGTTGTTTATTAAGGTTTACTGACTGGCACAGTAGTTGCGATAGGTTACACAGAGGAAGGGAGTAGTTATGTATTCACTGTGAGATACAAGAATGTAAGAAAACTGGCAGGAGGGAAGTAAGTGAGTTGCTTTAGATATTATTAGGACTAGTTAGGAGTATAACAGGAGCACAACCATTTTTGAGAGAGATGTTCTTGGAGAAGAAGTTTACATTTAGAAAGATTTGAAGTATGTTTTATGTTGAACAGGATGGAGTTGCATGATTTTGTGGTGTAATTTGAGTACAGTGAATGACCTTCTGAGTTTTTAGATTTGGTGGAGCAAGGAGAGCTTGTGAACTAGATCTTAACTGTCTAGTAGGTGCATTGCTTGACAGAAAGTTATGTAATGCTGGGCAGTCTTCAGATTGATACAATAAGGTGTGAGCTGTGATTAAATGGGAATAGATGAGGTGAATGGGTAATACTAGCCAAATCATTTTCTTTAATGCAAGACAGTGATGGGTATATGAAGTAAAGTTAGTGTAAAATGTTGAAAAAGAGCTTGGGTTTGTTATAAGGTTAGATTTTAGAATGGTAAGAATGGGTGAGACATACAGTAATGACATCAATAGGAAGGTGTTTGCTATGTTTTGTTTTTATTTTTGGTAGAATTTGTTAGGTATATTTAGATCTGCATAAGGTTCCAAGTTGTTGGTATTCTTTTTAATTATGTCTGATAGTTTATTATTAAAATATCAAAAGTCCAAATGAATTCCACACCTAAATGTCGACAATTAATCTCCAGTTTTCAGATTTATGACTGTTTCACTAGTCGTAAATCTGCAGTAATTGCCAAAAATGTTGAATTTGGCATTTTACAGCAATTAACGATGAAACCACCCTTGCCATAAACCCGACTGCCTACAACTAACATCCAGTTTATGCAGGGGGGGAAGCCCCCCCTGTGGGGGACTTCACCCCCACACACACACCCCTAAGTAATTATTCCAACTCCGAGATTGCACTGCAGTGAGGAAAGGGATGTATTTCCCTAACTGCACTGTACCGCGATCTCTGTACATCCCTTCGAAGGTTTATATTTGTGAATGCACAGTACATTTGCAAATATAACGTTCAAACATTTAGCATGTACACATATAAACTATTCGAACATCTGTAGTTCGAATTATTCATAGGTGTACATTCTTACATCAACATTTGAATAGTAAACCATGTCTGCTCATATTTCAGATTGTCATCTTTGATTATTCCTAGTAGATTGGTTTGGGATACTACATCAAGGAAGATATTTTCATTTGGGGTGATGGTGAAGGTCTTTTTAAGTTAATCAGACATTTTCATTGGGGGTGATGGTGAAGGTCTTTTAAAGTTAATCAGATATTTTCATTGGGGGTAATGGTGAAGGTCTTTTTAAGTTAATCACATTCATTATGAATTATTATTCGTTACATTTCCAAGGGTGTAAAGCATGTGTTTTGTTTTATTAGAGCTAGGAAGGAACTGAGAATTGGAAAGTCATGTTTGAATAGAAGTGAAGGAGTCTTGTGTATTTTTTTTGTTTTTGTTTTTAGTGATGAGATGGTATGTGCTGAGCAGATGAGAGTGGATTCATCTGCATATTGAATTATTGTAGTATTGTTGTATGCTTTGTGTAAGGAGTTGGTATAGATATTAAGGAGCAGTGGATCAAGAATGGAGCCCTGAGGTACTCCTATAATTTTGGGAGGAAAGGAGGAACAGTTTGTTTCCAATTTACTGCCTGTTGTCTGTCAGAGAGGTAGTTATGTATCCAGGTTATAATAGACAGAGAGAGTTTTAATAAAATGAGTTCAGTTAATAGTTTTTTAGTGTGGAACAGTATCAAATGTTTTGGATAAATCTAAGAAGATGGAAGCTACAAGGTGGATTTTATTCCTGAATATATTGTTTGTGAAGCTAAAAAGGGCTGTAGTAGTGCTATGTTTAGGTCTGAAACCATGTTGGGTCTTTGTGATAATGTTTGTAGATAGGTAGGTCATAAGTTGTGTGTGTATGCATCCTTCTAGGACCATGGCTGATGGGTAGATAATAGAAACTAGTCTATAATCAAAGAAATCTGTAGAAAGCCATCCTTTATGTATGAGAATAATGTAAGATGTTTTCCAGATGTTAGGGATTCAGCTTTCATTAATGGAGAAATTAATGAGTATAGCTATGGAGTACTCTAGTACTTTTGATACCATAGCAAAGTATTCTTATGGTAAGTTGTTGGCAGCAATGGTTATGGGTTTTAATTCATAGGTTCATATATTAGTTCATAGATTAGTACTAAGCTAACTGCCCTTATGAGCCATTTTAAGCTTAGCCAATTATCCCTTGTGAGACTCAACCCTGCACCTTGTGTTTGTAAGGTAAACACCTTAACCATTAGGCCACCTTCCCAACCCAAGTGCTTTCTTACAGTAGACATGGGGATAGTACAAATTGGGGATTGGACTGGAAGGAGAAAAAGATTGAAACAATTCTTGCAGAGAAAGGCTTGTATTGTTATCTTTAGTAGTTTAAGAATAATGTTGATGAAGCGAGAGTTAAATTGGTCAGCTATGGGTTCTTTGCTAATGGTCATTTGTTGGGTTGGTATAGTGGAGTGTCTTGGTTTGGGCAGGTTATTATTAGATTTCCAGGAAATTAAAGGAATATTATTATGGTATCATTCCTGAAAGGTTAAATTAGTATTTTTTTTTTTTTGGTGCTTAGTAGGATTTCTTAGTGGTCTGAATTTTTCAAGAGTAGCATGGGATTTAGTTTAAATATAGGTCTTCTAGTCTCTTTCTCTTTGTAGGATAAGCAGTTTTGTGTCTTTGGTGATCCAATGAGTGTGTCTTGGTTTTTATTATTTTTGTCCTGAGAGCATTTTTGAGAGTGTTTTGTTGAATTAAACGTTTAGGAAAATAAGAGTTGAAATACAAGACTGCTTCATTTAGAGGTAGGGATTTTAGAGGAGCTCAGCTGAATTTTTGTAGTGTCTCAATGAATATGTGTTTACTGAAAGAAGTTAAGTCATGGACTTTGCTGTAGGTGTTTTTTCATAGTGGTTATAGTATCTAAGGGCAAGAGCAAGTAAGTCATCACTTGTCATGTCAGGTAAGTAACCAAAGGCATAAATATAGTTATGGTTGTTAGTGAGTATCCAATTTAGTATTGATTCTCTGCCACTCCATTTATCGGTTCTTGCAGGAATGGTTATGACTTGTGAGAAGCTATAGATGTTGATGGGGTTAGGGTCTTGTTTTGAGTTGCAAGTTATCTAGTCAAGGTTAATGTCTCTTAGTATAAACATTTCATAAGGAATGTTGATGTTAGACCAGTTTAGTACATGTTCAACTTCTGTAGTGTTATCACCTTGGAAAATGTAGAGAGGATTAATATATGTAGTTTTGTGATTGTTTAATTTTAGTAGGGATATAAGAAAATCTGCCTTGTTGAAGAATGGTACCTTGTGAGCATATGACCTTATATCTAATATATTCATAGCAATAATGACAGCGCCTCCTTCTCTAGATTGCTATATGCCTAGTCTGAGTCTGAGGATATTATAGCCAGTGGCAGTATTTGTTTATTTGTTTGTTGTTATTTTTTAGCCAGTTGTCAGAGACGAAGAATAGGTCAAGGGAGTACAGTGCAACTGATATGTATAGGTGTGGTATTTTATTGGTTATACTTCTAACATTTGCATGTAGTAGTAAGATGCTAAAACATCTGCTTTTGAAGAAAGAGATAATGGAGCTTTTATGGAGCTTGTGATTTGGTGTAGATTGGTTAGTCCAGTGTTTGGGTGTCTGTCTCCACAGAGTGATATAGTATTAAATGCAGATATTGTGTGCTAATTAATTTGTTTAGATTTTATATGCAAAAGTCTCATTATTAGTAAGTGAATTTAATGTTATAAGTTTGGGAGAAATGGTCAATGGGAAGTGCTAGTATTTATAAGGAAGTGTGATTAGGTCATGAGATATGATACAAAGTATGCTGGCTGAGAGTATTGTATGTTATGGGAGTTAGTGGAAGAGGTATGGTAGTCAGGGAGAGTAGGATTGATACGGTTATGAAGGGTAAGTAACAATACAGTTAAAACACCAGAAGATTGTTAAATACCACATTTGAGGCAGTTAATAAAGCATCTGAAAACCTGCGTATATGGTAGAAAGCAAGTTTTAAAAGGGTAGCTGGTGGGAGAGGGAGAGAAAGTGGGTGCAGCTCGTAACAGTACAAATGCAGAGTAAGATGGGCTAGGTAGGAATCATGTTAGGATAGGGGAACAGATTGGGTAACTTCTACAGTGGGAGGATGATTGTGATACTAAAAAATCTGTTTTGTGAAATACTTAAAAGCTAAAGTACACTGGGTTCATGCACTCAAGCATTAATATAGATTTTATACCAGAAAAATGGGCAAAAATAGGCAACTAAAATGATTAAAAGGACAGGTACAGTTTACCTGCTCGGTATTTCTGTTGAACTTTCAGGTTGTATACTCCAGAAATTAAAGATAGAATGCTTTTGTATATTTCATTATTTAGAGAGTAAAGGGGGGTAAAGGAAATGAGATGCCTTCCAACAAGTGAATGTTTTGCAAAGTAGTAACAAAAACTTTTTCTACTTCATTGAGACTACAGAGGTTTGCTAGCTATGGCAAGTAGGATATGTACTCTTGTTCAGTTAGCTGTAATGTTGAGAAGAGGTTTGTGTAGTGCTTCCAGCAATATGTGACAGCCTGCTATGCAAGACAAGTGTGCTTTCCTGTAGGAATAAAGAAAAAGAAATAAGGTTTAGAAGTAGGACATTAAAAATAGGGAGTTCTTCAGTATGAAGTTGTTTAAAGCCTTACAGACATGCAATATGTTTCAGACCAGCTGTGGAGAAATACTCAAGTAGAGCAGCAACAATGTCCAAAAAGATGTATATGTTTACCTATATATAGATAGATAGATATAGCTATAGATATAGATATAGAAATATTGCTATAGATATATGTTTACCTCTTCTTGGTTCAGTTCTGGTAATCAAAGAGACTGGAAAATAATTGCATAGAAAATATCATTAAATTATATTGCATTTGTGAAAAGTTACTGGCCTTTCACCCCAAGTGTAAGATGCTAAGAGAGTAGAACAAAAAAAAATCGCAGCTATAATCATCTGTATCATAATCAGTCAGGGATTCTATTAGCCATTCATTAATAACGATGTCAATATAACTTAAAGATCTCTGAAGTGCCACAATAGTAACTTTCTCCTAAGTCCCTTCATCATTCAAAATGTTGAATATTTTAGTAATATTTTATGATAAACTAGGTTTAGAAGACCTCCTAGCTCCTAGACTGATAAGAATATGTCGGGCAAGATAGGCTGGATTCCTGTCACGAGCCTGGCATTAATGATGTTGAAAACGTAAAAGGTTTTTGTTTTTTAAAAGGAGGAGTTTGCAACAAAGGTTACATCATATGAATGGTTACATTTTATTTTTTTCTCTAAATACTTGGGTAGTGCAGTTGTTTCGCAATCTGATGAAGCCAGGTGTGGGATGAAAGCTCTAACTGTGAAATTACTGCCTTTTTTATTAAGTAGTAATGTTGGTTCACAATAATTTTTGTTTTTTAAATGTTTTAAACTGGGGAACCTGTACCTATGGTTAAGAATGCGTAAGTGCTTGTGAGCAAGAGCAATAAAGAAAGGTACATGTGCTATTACAATGTCAGTGAACCTTGCTGACTACAATTTAAATATTAGTGGAACCTAGCCATCACTTTCTATGCCTTGTCTGTAGTGACATGTAATATTATATAGATTAATTGCATATATTGTAGTGGAAGAGGAAGGCTTAATTTGAGATTGTTTACCCCAACCACTCTGAAAGCTGAAAGCCCAGTTGGAGAATGGGTGCAGGGAGTGCAGACACTTGAAAAACACCTGTTAGAAAGAAGTATATATTACTCCAAAAGATTTGAATCATTTCTGTTGGTTAAGCATCTTGTTCCAAACTCTTAACAAGAGTTATATCAACCACACTGAAAATCCTGTTATGACACCTGCTAAAAGTATATAAGGTTTCCAGGGTAGATAACATGCATGGTGTGAATTTTACTTTACTAAAAGCCACACATGCCAAACGTTTGGCATTCTAGTACTATACAACGCTACTGTGTGGTACTCATGCTTCTCAAGTCGCCCCGATTTGGTAGCACGACTATGATTT
>NC_056735.1:1588951274-1588953774 GCF_019279795.1 Protopterus annectens | reverse complement strand
TACACACACACGTGTGTGTGTGGGCCCCACATATTGCAAACAACAACAGTTATCTTCGGAGAATGACCAGGAAGGAAACCTCACCAGTGATATAGTATCCACACTGTTTATTACCCCGCTTTCATCATAAAAGACTTCATCAAAATACAACCACATAATAGTTCTACCATATTTAAATACTAAATTATAAAACAATTATTCAATAAAATCCTTTGTTAATGACCTTTTTTAACATACACCCTCTGATTTCTTAAAAAATGTTTAATGTTCACTGTGTCACTGAGTCCTCGGATTTTATCTGCTGCCAACTTAATCTGCCAATAAGCCTCTCTTTGTTCAAAAACATTTTTTAAGTCCTCATCTCTTAAATCAACCTGTCATTGTTCAACTACTGAAAACAAAAACTTTTTTTAGTTAGAACATTTTAAAGTGTGCTTGTACAAAGCACGTTTCATGTCTTTCTTCTTAATGTAATATTATGTTCTCTTATTACTTCTACCAACTTTCAAGTTGTCATTCCAATAAAACCAATAAAAAAAGCTGGACAGCTGTAACATAAACAAATATAAACCACCCTCTTTGTTGAACATTTATATCTTCCATTTAAGGTGATAGTGCATGAAGACTTTGACAACATAATAAAATTTCCTTCATGAATAAAATGACATACATTACACTGTCCACACTTATACATACCAGTCAGTCTACTAGGGGAAAATAGTTTGACCTTTTCTTTACTACTATGTGTTTGAATTAAATTTTTTAAGTTGTAAAAATTATTATATACAAATTTTGGCTCATCCCCCACTATGTTAACCAAGTCTCCATTTTCTTGTAAAATGTTCCAATTGTCTTTGATAATCGAATGAATATTATTACTATCTACCATCATGTCCAGAGCTCAGGTCATCCTACCATCTTCCCTTTTTTCCCTATTACTGATTGATCTCTCCTTATTACTAACAAAGGGGGATCTCAAAAAGTGTCGGAATAAAGAATAGCTCTTACTTCTAATTTCATTTACTAGTTGTTTCAAAAAAACTTTTTTGTATCCCCTGTTCTCAAACAATTTGGAAATAAATTCAAATTCTTCCCCACTTGATGATCATCTGTAGTCATACGACTTGCCCTGATGTATTGTCTCTTAAGTAAATTATTTTTCATAAAACCTGAGTGATCACTACTATTATGCAGATAGCTGCTAGTAAACATATTCTTCCTATAAATACTACTTTTAAAATGATTTTTACTATCATTCCACTCCAGGGTGAAATTTAGAAAATTAAATTCATTGCCAACGTCCCATGTACTAAACTTTAAAAAAACAGATCTTTCATTTATCTCTTTCAAAAGGCTCTGGCAGTCAGCATTAGTACCTTTGATAACAAAAAATAGGTCATCAACAAAATGCTTATAAAAACACACTCTAAAATTCTGCATGATATTGTCTAACACACTAAATTCCCACCAACCTAATGCAATATTGGCAATTGGCTGCTGGAGAACCCATCGCAACCCCCCTTCTTTGTTTGTAAAAACTTTCATTAAAAATAAATTATTATTTTATTTCCAGGATATGCCTACAGTAACCACAGCCGCTGCACTTAAATGTACCATTGGAATTTAAATTTACCAGGACCTTTGGGTGCTCTAACAAATATTTCAAGTTCAAATGAGTTCTGTATCCTAAGAGTGTTACCAACACTCTGAAAAATCTCACTGTTACCCCTGAATATAACCCAGTTCTTCTCCAATATCTGTTTCACCTCCCCACTAATGTGGCCATAAATTAAAACCATAGATTGAACATATGACCCCTTGTCAACCTGTGAATTGTTTTCCACAAGGAGAATACCCAGCAGATGTGTATACCGAGTACCCCAACCACCCGTGATCTGTTCACAAGTGTTAACAATCATGTCCCTTGGGTAACCTTCATCTAAAAAAAAATGAACAAGAGTTCCCATCTTGTACCAAAAAACCTCCAATTCAGAATAAGTGTGGTGCTTGTGGTTACTGTAGGCATATCCTTGAAGAGAGTGACATCTGTGTAGGTGACCATCTCATGAAGGTCAGATTAGCCACAGGAAACTGTGGGTCAAGGGGTCTGGTATACACTGCAGTGCGTACAGGTTGCCAACAATTTTACATTCGGAAAACTGAGAAACCCTTTTGAAAATGCATTTATGAGCATGTATATGCAATAAGAACTAGAAAGGAAAATAATGGTTTATTTAGGCACCTAGAAAATTCTCCCTTTTGCACTGGATTCCAATTTGGTATTTTACAGATAGTGAAGGTCGGAGGACATTGGGGGGGACATTGGCAAAATAAACTGGAAACAATGGAACTTTTTGGCAATTGAGGTTAAATGCCAGTACTAGTCCAGGTATTAATGACTGATGTTCCCTAATGCCTATTTTGAAATACAAATCTAATATTTTAACATGATTGGTTTAGTTTCTGATGGGAGGTGTTGTTTTTTCACTATTTAAATGAC